>NC_042621.1:210634313-210934313 GCF_901001135.1 Rhinatrema bivittatum
TTATTTTAAATGCTTGGGGTGGGGTTTTTTTTAGCTTCGTTTCCGGATTCGTTTTTCGGCCCGGTTTCGGGTTTCCTCGTTTCGTTTTTTGAAAAAACGAAACGAGAAAACCCAAATTGTACCATGAAGTATCCGAACCGAAAAACGACCCGGTAGGAAAAAACGAAGCACATCTCTAGTCCTCAGCAGATATTGTAATGGTCCACAGAGTGGGGTACACCGGAGTGGTCCACAGTAGAGAAGGTAATGGTCCACAGAGTGGAGTACTCGTGGCTGGAGTAGCGATAGTTCCAGGGAAGCCCCGGGGAATGGGGCAGGCAGAAGTCTAAGACATAAGGGCCTCCGAGGAGCAGATATCCAGAGACGAAAGAGAGACCCCCGAGGAGCGGGTACCCTGGACGTCTCATGCCATGGAAGTAGAAGCTGGAACAAAGGGCCTCCTGACCCCCCCAAGCTGGCCAAAAGTTCCTTTTGGGCCCAACGAGGGTCCCGGAGCGAACCCGCGGGGAATCACGTGACGCCGCATCACTCCGACGTGGCGCCGACGTCACGTGCTCCTCGCAAAGGAGTTCAGAAATGGCGTCCTGACTCCCCGCTGGATCACCAGGGAGTTGTGGTAAGTCTTGGGGGGGGGAGGGGGATTAAGGAGGGTGAGGGGTTTAAATTTTTATTTGCACGTATGGACATAGACTCAACTTATGGAATTCTCCATATGTCCATATTGACCGCAAATGGGACCCCCTTTCGACTTATGGACTTATGAACATAAACTTTTGCTCTGCACATCCCTAAGATCTATTACTGAATACTGATTATTTCTCATTGCAGCATCAGGATACTTGCTTGTTTGGCCTTGCGATTAAGCCAGGAAGTTTTTCCCCCTGAGGAAACCCTTCATGGTGAAACACAGGCCTGTGTTGGGGAGAGAAATCTGACAACTGCTAATGAAGGAGGAGATGAACTGTGTTTGTAAGAAGTGACATCATTGATCTACTGAACTATACGAACTTTTATGAATACTTATTAAAATGAGCATATTATTCAAATGTATAGCTTTCCTTGGTAAACATTTTTCTATGTTCAAACTTCATCTTTTGAAAATGTTGAGATAAATTAAACTACTTGAGCACTTTGTTTAGTTTTTGATTGTAAAGTTGTTACTTACTGTTACGTGATAAATTTAAAATAATTTTTACTATACTAATATTATTTGCATTAGTGCTTCAAGAGGTTTGTTTACAATTTAGATATAGAGAGACACTTTACTAATAATAGTACATTGTCTGGTTTCAAATCTATAAATAAATAAATAAATAGATCCATATAAATACATAAGTAAGGAAGTAAGGAAGATAAGAGTATGGTTTCCTAGCATGGCTTCATTTGTTTGATTGTCCCCACATGAATATATTGTCATGATAACGCCCATCCGCTCAGCATGCTGTGGGGCTTTGCTGGGCTTCAGGCCTCCGGCTTCGCTCCTATGCCACGTCCCGTCCACTTGCACAGCTCATGCACAGCGCTGCTATGAACTCCTCACAGCCTCTAGTCAGAGTGCCAGGCCTAGTCCTGGCACTCCCAAACAGTACACAGAGAAAAAGGCTTTAACATTGGCAGTCCGCACTTTCGTGTCGTCCCCCTCCCCCCTCCCCCTTTACAGCCGCCCCCACACATCACACAGAAACTCATTGCTTGGTGAAACAAGGCCGCAGCATTTATTAACATTAATTAGCATAAATCAACATAATTACATTACTGGTACCCGAGCTGTCGGTACGTCAACCCTAGTGCATTCCGGGCGTCAAACCGGCGTCCGCCGTTTAAGCCAGACCGCCACCGTCTTGCCGGCCCCGCGCCTTGCCAAAGCCACGGGGCCATTCCTCCAGGCCGCCCACGCCTGAATACATGCACTTCCTTTTACCTAGGACTTCCGGTCCGTCCTGACCGTGTCCTCGATGTCCCCACCTACCTACCGGCTCGGGTACCCCCCGCCATGCTGCGACGAGCCCTTCGTTTTTTATCAAGATGCCAAATCGTCCTTCCTTTCCGCTGTCACGCGTTACCCCGTCCCTTCCTGGCAGCCCTCCTTCTGTTCCTGTGGGCGGGTGGGTGGGGAACCGGCGAGCGCTGGCCAGGAAAAAGGATCCAGGCCCGCGCTCGCCGGCGTCTTAAAGGCCACGGGTCTCGCGAGAGACCCGCGGGCCGACGTCATCGCGCCGATGGCGCGTCAGCGCCATCGTGCGCTTTGCCCCGCCCCTCCCAGGGGCCGACGTCAGCGCGCCGATGCCGCGCCGACACCACCCCTCCCCTCCCCGGAGCTGACGTCATCGCGCCTATGCCGCGCTGACGCCGCCCCGCTTCGCCCCGCCCCCCCGGGGGCCGACGGCATCGCGCCGCCGCGCGAAGGAGCCCTGCCTCGCGGTGGGAGGTGGGGGGGGCCTCCCCTCCGGCGGGCGCCATGTTAAGGGGGGGGCCCTCCCCACACAAGGTGAGTCGGCCCTGTTTAACATTGGCAGTCCGCACTTTCGTGTCGTCCCCCTCCCCCCTCCCCCTTTACAGCCGCCCCCACACATCACACAGAAACTCATTGCTTGGTGAAACAAGGCCGCAGCATTTATTAACATTAATTAGCATAAATCAACATAATTACATTACTGGTACCCGAGCTGTCGGTACGTCAACCCTAGTGCATTCCGGGCGTCAAACCGGCGTCCGCCGTTTAAGCCAGACCGCCACCGTCTTGCCGGCCCCGCGCCTTGCCAAAGCCACGGGGCCATTCCTCCAGGCCGCCCACGCCTGAATACATGCACTTCCTTTTACCTAGGACTTCCGGTCCGTCCTGACCGTGTCCTCGATGTCCCCACCTACCTACCGGCTCGGGTACCCCCCGCCACCAGACTGGGACAGTGCCCCACTTGTCACAGTCTCCCCCACTTGCTGCGGCTCAACCTTGCAGAACACCCGCTCCAGCGATTCTTGAACAGAGTTGTTAAATAAATCGTAACCTATGTCGGACAGATGTATTTGGTCCGGCCGATATAGGCCGGCACAAGGCTCGTCTGCCCATTCATGCCTGATTTGGTGAATGCCCCTCTGTTGTGCCCATAAACCAACCTGCCTATTAATCTTCTTCCTGCCCCTACCCCATAACTTGCTCCCCTGCCATTTAATCCTAGGTATGATATCCGACCAAATGATAGCTGCTCCCGGTGTCAACTCCCTAATCGCAGCCAAATCCCTTTTTACCATTTCAATCAACTGTTTGGCCGAATGCACCCCCAGGTCGTTTCCCCCGAGGTGAATAACAATGGCATCTGGATGCTGAAACGTGCCTAGTTTGTGCCGCAGGTCCGATAACAGGTGTTCCCATCTCATTCCCGACCTTCCCATCCATTTCAGGCTGACTCCTTTCGGAGCCAGCCCCAAGTGCACTCCGTAAGTTCTCTCCTGTGCCCTTTTTGCCGCCCATCTCACGAAGGAATGACCTATTACCCATGCTATCTTCCTTCGGTTCCATGCATCTGCGGGTGAAATTAAACGCATTAGTTATCCATCTGAATCAACTCCGGCCTCACATACCGCTTGGCCACCCCGGATTGCCAACGACCGATCTTGCGGATGGTCTCCATCGGCAAGCCCGCTTGCGCTGCGCTGGTCGCTACCCCGATCCGGAACGAGTGTGTTCCATAATCTCTCGGGTCCGCCCCCGTGCTTTCTAAAGCCTTGCGCAACACTGCTGCGAACTGATACTTAGTCAGTGGAACGCCGTCCCTGTGCACCAGCAAGTGCTCCCCACCTTTCGGCCTTATCCGCAAATAGTTCTTCATGTTGCTTACCGGGCAAGTTACCTGCGCCCCCCTTGTTGTCAATATGATCTCCACCCCTTTAGCCTTCTGGTCCGTCTTTGATTTGTGTACTCTGAGTCTAATGAGACGGTCCTGTGCTTGCACGTTGCTGTACAGTAACCCATTATTACCCTTATCGTTTTTGGATGGGGCCACCAACTCGCTAACCCTTAACGCAGCAAAAAACGCCGTACAGAACGCTGCCCTGAACAACGCCACCTCAAATGGCTCCGTGCATACTTGCTGTACTGCGTGCCACAATCTGATCAGTATCTCATGCGTGATGGGTCGACGTTTGTCCCCTTCCCATGCTACCTCCCTCGCCCACCCTGCTAGCAACTTCTTGACTATGAAGAAGCTGAACGGATCGCCCCTACCCTGCGCCTTGGTGAAGAAGGCAAAGCCAGCCAAATGATTGATCGTGGCTCCTCTGGACCGGCCTGCCTCCTTTGACCGGGATATAAAGCGAACTATCTGATTGGCCTCTACCACCCCTGTCGCGCTGCCCTGCCCTAACAGGAATTCCTGAACCTTATCATATCCCCGGCAGTATGCTTTCCAGGTCGCCGGGGCAACCGACGCCTTCAACAGTCCCTGCTCGACCTTGTTCCAATTTGCCATAAACGGGCCGGTATTGGGACTCCCTCCGCCTCTGCCTCCGGCACCTGTTGGTGAAAGAGATCCCACTTAGCCCTCGAGAGCGCATCCGCCACCTGATTCCGGGCACCCGGTACATGTTTCGCCCCTAACGTCATGTTCAATCGCAAGCTCTGCAGGACCACTTCCCTTAACAACCCAGCCACCCGGGGACAGTGGGCAGCCTGTTTGTTCAACACCGTCACTACTGCCGCGTTGTCACACCAAAATACTATCCGTTTGTTGTGCAGCTTGTGGGCCCATACTGTAATCGCTACCAATATGGGAAAGAGTTCCAGGAACGTTATGTTCCTTACCAACCCATCGTCCCGCCATGCCTGCGGCCAAGGCGCCGCGCACCAAGCACCCTGGCAATACGCCCTGAATCCCCAACCGCCCGACGCGTCCGTGTAAATCTCTAAGTCTCTGTTGGACATTACCTCCTCCTGCCACATTGCTATACCGTTGAAATTTTCTAGGAATTGCAACCACATTACAATTTCGGCCCTTATCGGTCTAGCTACTCTGATGTGGTGGTGCGGGCGCTTCACCCCTTTCGTCGCATCTGCCAGTCGCCGCAAGAAAGCCCTTCCCATGGGTATTACCCGGGTGGCGAAATTCAGACTTCCGATTAAGGATTGCATCGCGGTTAAAGTGACCTTCCTTGATGCCAATGTCTGCCGCAGTAAGTCCCGTAGCTTACACACCTTCTCTAACGGTAATCTTGATGTCATTGTCTGGGTGTCTATTTCTATGCCTAGAAAGGACAGTATGGTAGCGGGGCCTTCCGTTTTTTCCTGTGCCAATGGGACCCCGAACTCACGGGCCATTTCCTGAAATTCTACCAACAGCTGTGCACAGGTGTTCGTATTGGCCGGTCCTACGAACAGGAAGTCATCCAGGTAATGCACCACGTTGCCATTCCCCGCCCTTGTCTGCAATGCCCAATGCAAAAACGTACTAAACGTCTCGAAACAAGCACAAGAGATAGAGCACCCCATCGGCATACATTTGTCGAAGTAGTAACTGCCATTGAAGTGAAAACCTAGAAGCGGGAAGCTGTCGGGGTGCACGGGCAGCAGTCTGAATGCAGACTTTATGTCCGCCTTGGCCAGTAAAGCCCCTTGGCCGCATTGCCTTACCAAAGCGATCGCCTCATCGAAGGATGCGTATTGGACCCTGCAAGCATCCTCCGGCACGTGATCATTAACTGAATCCCCTGGGGGATAGGACAGGTTCTGAATAAGCCTGAATTCCCCTCGCTCTTTCTTGGGCACTACTGCCAAGGGTGATATCATCATGTTCTGGAAGGGGGGGTCCGCGAATGGGCCCGCCATCCTGCCCAATTCGATTTCCTTAAGTACCTTCTGCTGTACTATGCCCGCATGTCTCCCTACTGAAACCGCATTACTTAAACTTGCGCTCCTAATTTTTCCCTTAAACGGTATTCTAAAACCGTATCTAAAACCCTCCCTCAGCCTGGCAGCGTCTAAACTTCTAGGGTATTCTGCCAGCCATTCCGACATGATTGCCAATTGTATCGGCGACGGTGCTTTGCCGAAAACACTATTGCTTTCCTCCTCCTCCGAAATTTCCCGCCGGCCCTTGCCCTTTTTTGATACACTTACTTGCTGGGTGCGGTCCGGCACACATGGAACACACGTGCTTAAATTTGCATTCGTGGAAGGTGCACCCTGCCTTATTGAATCTCCAACACACTTTGCTATTCCCGCTCTCTCCCCAGGAACTACTCCCCAGCGTAGGAGTCCCATTGCCCGCCTTTCCAGTCCCCTGTGCTCCACCTGTATCCAGGACTTTGCTAGTCATCTGACGCAGCCATAAACCAACGTCCTGTGTTCCCCATGACATGCTCCTGTTGTCTTCCATTTTATCCCTAAACTGCTCATCATAATTTAGCCAGCACCAGCCCTGATACTCCTTGTAATCCTCGAGTATGGCATCTGCGTAGCTAAGCATGGGCGCATACTGCGACGGGTCCTCCCTTCCCGTGACACTGATCATCCTCAAAAATGCTCTAGCCCAATTTATTATGTTCTTTGCCACCTTCACTTCTCCCCCTTTCTTCTCCTCCTTCTTTCCCCTCTTTTTCCTCTCTGCTGCACCTTTCCTGCCTTCTAATATGGAGAATATATCTATATATTCCCTTTTCCTTATTTTACTGCGCAACACCCTCGGAACACTTTCCCACAGCTCCGCTAAAGGTGGCAAGGCCATTACCGCTCTCGCGCCTGCTGCTGCGCGCTCAGCTGTCTCCGAGGGCCCTCCTTCCCCCTCGCTCACGTCCGATTCCTCCTCTGACGAATCAAAGGAAGATTTGCGGTCCTTCCTCAATCTCTTATTACCATTTCTTTTTGACACTGCATCCTTGTCCCGTCCTCCACTGTTTTGTTCGCTGGGTGCCTCCGATCCGACCGCCAAGCCCACTGCTTCGTCCGGTGCTTGTGTCTCGCCGTCCTCGAGCGAGCCCTCATCGTCCCCTCGGCTCTCAGCTCCTTGCCCTCTGCCGGCACCGTTCGCCGCGGTCCGTTTCTTGGGTTGGTGAACCGACTTGGTCCTCCTCTCTTGCCCTTGTATGGGCTCCAATGTCTTTTGTGCTCCAGTGACCCCGTCCTGTGGCGCCATCGCTCCCCCATTTGCCGGGTTGTACCATGGCGGAGGTACCTGCCACCATGGGGGGTACATGTGATGCTGGTAGGAATTGCCCATTGCGGCCATCCAGGGCTGGGCACCCATCCCACCTTGTGTCGTCGGCTCTGGCGAGTGTCCGGGTGCTCCCGCTGGCTGCATGGCTCCTGTTCCCATCGCCGGCCAGATGGGCCATCCCCACTGCGGTGGGCCGCCTTGCCCCGACTCCAGCTGCCTGCCCTGCGACCGCTGGTGGCTGCCTTGTTCCGCCGAGGCCGGTTTCGCCTGCTGTCTCCTGCCTCCGTTCTTCCTCGCCTGCACCTTCTTGCCTTTTCCAGTCAGTCCTGGCTCGCCCTGGTTCCTGGCCTGTGGTCTTCGCCTCCCCCCGGCTTCTCGCCCTCTTTCCCCTCTTCTTGGGGCAGGAACCGCTGGTGCGTCCCGCGGCTCAGCGCCCCTCTGCTGCCTCGCTCCTCCCCGGGGTTTCTGCTGCCTTGCTCCTCCCCGTGCTTTCTGCGCTCCTCTACCCGGCATGCTCGCGGTCAAATACAAATGACTCTTTGCTGTTCTTTATTTAATTGTTTATTATTGAATACTCACGGTTTGTAGCTTCACACGGGAGGAGCTCTGGCAGTTACCTTGCGTCGCTCTGTGCTCGGTTCCAGCTCTTTTGCCTCCTGTAGTACGTCCGTGACTTTAAATTTCTGGTAGTACTGAAATCCACAAGCAGACACGTGGTTCCCCGCAGCTCAGCTGTCCAGCTCCTGCCTGGTTCTTCCCGTAGCTGCTTCTGTGCGCTGCGCTGCTCTGTCCTTCCTCCGCCCCTCTCAAGCTGCCCACGTGGTCGCTGCCTGCCTGCCTCTTTGACTCAGGATCCGGAGCGCCGCTTCCGCCTGCTGGGCTGCTCTGCCCTTCCTCCTTGCTGCTTAGGCTGCTCTCGTGGCCCCCGCCTGCCTGCCTCAGCAAATTATACTCCAAATCGGCGCTGCCAGCGCTCCCAGCCCTGTATGTCTCAAAGGGGACAGTCCCCTTTAATTCCTTCTCTTTCCGCGGGTCCTCAAGCCTTTAGTAGGCGGCCGCTGCAGTGCCTGTCGCACCGTTCGTCCTTCCGGACCTCCCTGTGGGCCGCTTTAGGCCTCGTGCGCCTCCGTGTGCCTGCTTCCGCTGCTCGATGCTCCGCAACGAACCGGCGAGCGCTGGCCAGGAAAAAGGATCCAGGCCCGCGCTCGCCGGCGTCTTAAAGGCCACGGGTCTCGTGAGAGACCCGCGGGCCGACGTCATCGCGCCGATGGCGCGTCAGCGCCATCGTGCGCTTTGCCCCGCCCCTCCCAGGGGCCGACGTCAGCGCGCCGATGCCGCGCCGACACCACCCCTCCCCTCCCCGGAGCTGACGTCATCGCGCCTATGCCGCGCTGACGCCGCCCTGCTTCGCCCCGCCCCCCCCCGGGGGCCGACGGCATTGCGCCGCCGCGCGAAGGAGCCCTGCCTCACGGTGGGAGGTGGGGGGGGCCTCCCCTCCGGCGGGCGCCATGTTAAGGGGGGGGCCCTCCCCACACAAGGTGAGTCGGCCCTGTTTTATCACAAAAAAGGTTTAATGGAGTCCTGTAGCCTCACCGGCTGCAGCCCTGCAACAATGCCTGCTTGACTGTACAAACCCCCAAGCCTAACTTCTTAGGTCCTCCTTAGCAAGCTTAGAGTTAAACAGCATTTGAACCATAATATCCTTTCAACATTTCTTAAACCTCCTTGTCTAAACCTAGGATTTACCATCCCCCAACCTCCTGGTTATTCCAGCTCCATAGAGGAACAGCTGGAGCTTTCCTCTCCCCAGCTTACCTCCATCTCCTCCTCCAGAGACTCTGAGGAGCCGGGCTTTTGTGGCCAGCTCCATCACAGTGGCACGCCCTCTTCCTCAGCTTCCATAGACTCTGCTGAGTCATAGGGATCAGTCCCAATTTCCTCCACCTGTTCCTGCTCATCCTCCAGCCAGGGGTCAGGTGTCAGTTCAGGGAACCTGGGAAGTGTAGTCTTTGCTACCTTCCTCAGCGCCCTCCGGTGGCTAGGTTTGGTACCGCCAGCTTCTGCTTTTCTGTGTCCCGGCTGTTTCTGCCCCTGGCCAGGTCGTACTGCATCACAATATATATACTAGGGATGTGAATCGTTTTAGGACAATTAAAATTATCGTCCGATAATTTTAATATCGTCTTAAACCGTTATGGAACACAATACAATACAGATTCTAACGATTTATCGTTATAAATCGTTAGAATCGTGAGCCGGCACACTAAAACCCCCTAAAACCCACCCCCGACCCTTTAAATTAAATCCCCCACCCTCCCGAACCCCCCCCAAATAACTTAAATAACCTGCGGGTCCAGCGGCGGTCCGGAACGGCAGCGGTCCGGAACGGGCTCCTGCTCCTGCATCTTGTCGTCTTCGGCCGGCGCCATTTTCCAAAATGGCGCCGAAAAATGGCGGCGGCCATAGACGAAAAAGATTGGACGGCAGGAGGTCCTTCCGGACCCCCGCTGGACTTTTGGCAAGTCTCGTGGGGTCAGGAGGCCCCCCACAAGCTGGCCAAAAGTTCCTGGAGGTCCAGCGGGGGTCAGGGAGCGATTTCCCGCCGCGAATCGTTTTCGTACGGAAAATGGCGCCTGCAGGAGATCGACTGCAGGAGGTCGTTCAGCGAGGGTTCCGGCGCCTCGCTGAACGACCTCCTGCAGTCGATCTCCTGCCGGCGCCATTTTCCGTACGAAAACGATTCGCGGCGGGAAATCGCTCCCTGACCCCCGCTGGACCTCCAGGAACTTTTGGCCAGCTTGTGGGGGCCTCCTGACCCCCACGAGACTTGCCAAAAGTCCAGCGGGGGTCCGGAAGGACCTCCTGCCGTCCAATCTTTTTCGTCTATGGCCGCCGCCATTTTTCGGCGCCATTTTGGAAAATGGCGCCGGCCGAAGACGACAAGATGCAGGAGCAGGAGCCCGTTCCGGACCGCTGCCGTTCCGGACCGCCGCTGGACCCGCAGGTTATTTAAGTTATTTGGGGGTGGGGGATTTAATTTAAAGGGTCGGGGGTGGGTTTTAGGGGGTTTTAATGTGCCGGTTTTTTCGATTTTTCGATTTTTTAAACGATTTTTCACGATTTTTTCACGATATTTTACCCCCCAAACGGCAACAATACGATTCCCTCCCCCTCCCAGCCGAAATCGATCGTTAAGACGATCGAGGACACGATTCACATCCCTAATATATACACACACACACACACACACACATATATTTATATAAGCCTAGTGTACAAAATCTAAATTCCCTAAAATTTTGCTAAACAGCCCAGAGTTGATTCTTCATAAATCTCAAGTATTCATGTGGGGACAATCAAACAAATGAAGCCATGCTAGGAAACCATACTCTTATCTTCCGTACTTCCTCTAATACTCTATAGTCCATATTCTCAAAAGCTTGAGTGAACAACACATTTTTTTTAGTTTTTTCCTAAACAACTTCAGGCAAAGGTCTGCCCATATAGGACAATGAAACACTAAAAATAAGTGGAAGTGAAATACTGAACATTTTTTTATTTAGGAACACTTATGAATCACCTTATAGATTACAGTAAATCTCTCAAAGCGATGTACATCGAACAGCACATTCGGACATCAAACTGGAAGAACTATTTATGAACCATTAAATAAGGGTTAAAAAACAGGACAATAAACAGGACAAAAAATGGATGTGTCTGTTGAAGAAATACCTGTAAAGTGGAAATGAATAAATCTTTAGATTAACCATTTTAGAAGTCATGGGCTTTGTACAAATCACGGGCATTGAAAACTTAAGAAAAGTGAAACCATTAAGGAATATTTGTGCTCAATGAAAATAAATTGACCGCCACAGGTATGAAAGTACATTGATGGGATTATAAATTCTCCACAAATTTGTTGCATTTTAAAATTTTAGATGCAAAGAAAAGAAAACCTGATTTTTTTTTCTCCCAAGGAGCCATAATTATAATTATCCCACCACAGTGTGATAAATTGTGGATGGAGCATTATGTATGAGCACTTCTTCTACACAAAAGGTGCATCTGATTTGATTGGGTGATCCACATTTTTCAAATCAGAGTATTGACACTTTGACAGTATTTCTTAATGAAGAAACTATCATGACTATGCTGTGGCTGTTATTTTATCAATCTATAGTCCTTAAAAGATTCAGCATCATCAGTGGTGGCCCTTTTTACCACAGAATGAGATCAGTGAAGTCTGAATCAGGCCATTTGAAACTGCAAAAGTATTCAAACACATACATGCTTTTTCAGAAAACTTTCTTCCAATCTATGACAACAATTTTTTAAACAATTGGATTTCCTGACAAATTATGATGAAACAGCCCCACCTTGTGGCAGCTTTAGGTTGTCCTGGCAATTCTCAGGTTCTGCTAACTCTGAAATGTATATTGGGGAATTTTTTTACTGTTAAAATTAAAATATGTATTTTGAGTTATAAAATGACTTTGACTACAGCAATCATCCAATATTTGAAATTAATAAAATACAGTATTGTAATTTAGCATACTAAGAGATGATATATAAAGGTTAGACATCACTGGTGTGCAGTGACATTCATAGTAGGGGTTTTGGTAAATACACCATGTAATATATTTACTTTCCCTTCTCTCGCTCCCTTCCCTACTGCATAATCACCTTCTCTTCCCTCTCCCTCCTCCAGCCCTCCCCTAGCATAAGCATATACCCTTCCTTCCTCCTCTTTCCTCCTTCCCTCATTCTCTGGTATAGTCATCTGTCCCTCCCCCTAGTACAATCAAATTCGCCTCCACCCCAGAATAATTATCAGATTTTTTCTCCACATCTGCCCTTAGGCCCAATCTTCTGTCTTTTTCTATTCTCCTGCACAATTATCAGTTTTCTTCACTTCCTTCCAACCCACCCACCCAATGGCAATCACCTGTTATCCTCTCCTTCCCTTGTTATCCCCTGGAGTTAGTAGGAGATAGCCAATAGGCCCACTTCTTACCTGCTGCAGCCTCCTTCTCTTCTGCCAATTTACCTGTGAAGTCGGAACTACACAGAGCCCTGTAGTCTCACAAGACCTGCTGAACCCACACAGTTCTGATTTCAGAAAGAAGCTAGCAGAGGGAAAGACTGCAGCAGATAACCAACCAACTGGCTGCTTGACGAATCCTCTTGCTGGCTTGAGGATACTATTTTATTTAGATTTTATACAGGAAGCAGGGAAGCTGGGGGAGGGGTTGCAGATAGAAGCAAAAATGTTGCTGTGAGCAGTAACAATTACCTCTGCTATTTCTTTTTATTTCTAAAGTGATATTAAAAGTACACAGCATAGTACAAATTTACAGAAGAGACAGTCCATGCTCCGTAGAACTTACAATCTGTGCTCTGTCCCACCTTTCCTCTTCTCTCAGGCAGTGGCTTTTCTGCCCTAGCCTGGCAGCTCTGCTCTTCTGTCTGCCTTTTCTGGCAGTGCTTCTACCTCAGTTCTGGAACACCAGTGGTTAAAAACATCTGTATTATGGGCTGATCTCTTCGGATTTTAATGAATCCCTAGAGATCCCTGACCACAAATCGCTGCTAGAGCACAAACAGAGCAGTGGTGATAGGTATCTTTCTGGTGTGTCTTCGTTTGCAAATACTTCAAATGAGATATGACACTGAAAGGATTTAGAAAGACTGACTTTATATGAGAAGCGTTTCCATTAATTGAAAAATAACTGGGAAATGATTAATATGATAGCGGTGAAATATTAGATGGAGTTATTTATACTCTTGAGATATTTATGAGAGCATATATGACTGCCCTTTAAAGATTTTTTTTTTAAAAGGGTTTAGATTCATTAGTACTTGATACACCCATCATATTAATGTCCCATGGTACTATAACAGATTCCTTTTTTTTTATTGTTTATTTCTCAAAATTTTTACAAATAACAAGCAAATTAAGACTTGTTACAGATGTATGGAGTCTAATAAGAAATCAAAAAGAAAAAGGGAAAAGGAAAGCATAAATTGACAATATACATTATATTAACTTCTTGCTCCATATATTTCTAAGTCCACAACAATTGGGGGATCAAGAATAGGAAATAAAGAAGGTATAATTATAATAGAAAAAACTTAGAAATATTGAGAAGAACAAAGTAGGTTAGCCTTACTACTGTAAGTCATGGAGCGGGTGTCTTACTGAGGGTTAGTACCTCCCCTAGCTTGGTTAGTTTTCTCCGAAATGAAAGTTTTCAATTGTGAAGGTTGGAAAAAACAATAATTAATCTTTTGATATTCAATGCAGCACTTGCACGGAAATTTTAATTTATATAAGGTTCCCATTGCTAACACTGCTGATCTTAAACTAATAAACTCTTTCCTCCTTTTTTGAGTCTCTTTAGTAACATCTGGGAACATCTTTACCTCCATTTGACAAAATCTTTCTTTTATATTTCTAAAGAATAACTTCTGTACCCATTCTTTATCAGTTGTTAATAAGAAGGAGATTAACAAAACAGATTCCTATTTTAATCTCTAACAGAATACATAATCCCATTGGGAAGTAAGATCTGTGGTCAGTGGTGATGAAAAGAAAAAAAAAAAAAGCTCATTGATGTGCTAGAGTGCTCTTGTTAGCCTTATGTTAAGATTTTTTAGGAGAAACTCCCAGCAATGTTTCCCTTTGAAAATCTGACAGTGAGCTGGTGCTACAGAGTCTTTACATCTGTAAAGTATGCAGGATTAGGGATGTGAATCGTGTCCTCGATCGTCTTAACGATCAATTTCGGCTGGGAGGGGGAGGGAATCGTATTGTTGCCGTTTGGGGGGGTAAAATATCGTGAAAAATTGTTAAAAATCGTTAAAAATCGAAAAATCGAAAAACCGGCACATTAAAACCCCCTAAAACCCACCCCCGACCCTTTAAATTAAATCCCCCACCCTCCCGAACCCCCCCCCAAATAACTTAAATAACCTGCGGGTCCAGCGGCGGTCCGGAACGGCAGCGGTCCGGAACGGGCTCCTGCTCCTGAATCTTGTCGTCTTCAGCCGGCGCCATTTTCCAAAATGGCGCCGAAAAATGGCGGCGGCCATAGACGAAAAAGATTGGACGGCAGGAGGTCCTTCCGGACCCCCGCTGGACTTTTGGCAAGTCTCGTGGGGGTCAGGAGGCCCCCCACAAGCTGGCCAAAAGTTCCTGGAGGTCCAGCGGGGGTCAGGGAGCGATTTCCCGCCGCGAATCGTTTTCGTACGGAAAATGGCGCCGGCAGGAGATCGACTGCAGGAGGTCGTTCAGCGAGGCGCCGGAACCCTCGCTGAACGACCTCCTGCAGTCGATCTCCTGCCGGCGCCATTTTCCGTACGAAACGATTCGCGGCGGGAAATCGCTCCCTGACCCCCGCTGGACCTCCAGGAACTTTTGGCCAGCTTGTGGGGGGCCTCCTGACCCCCACGAGACTTGCCAAAAGTCCAGCGGGGGTCCGGAAGGACCTCCTGCCGTCCAATCTTTTTCGTCTATGGCCGCCGCCATTTTTCGGCGCCATTTTGGAAAATGGCGCCGGCTGAAGACGACAAGATTCAGGAGCAGGAGCCCGTTCCGGACCGCTGCCGTTCCGGACCGCCGCTGGACCCGCAGGTTATTTAAGTTATTGGGGGGGGGGGTTCGGGAGGGTGGGGGATTTAATTTAAAGGGTCGGGGGTGGGTTTTAGAGGGTTTTAGTGTGCCGGCTCACGATTCTAACGATTTATAACGATAAATCGTTAGAATCTGTATTGTATTGTGTTCCATAACGGTTTAAGACGATATTAAAATTATCGGACGATAATTTTAATCGTCCTAAAATGATTCACATCCCTATGCAGGATAAAGCAGACACAGGTATTTCAAAATCAAATCCCAGGGCATAACTTCATAGTTTGCATCCTAACTCTACCCCTGGTGCCACCCCTTTTCTCTATAGGGAAAGGTAAGCATATTGTGGATATTGTGCATTCATTCCCTTCATGGACTGTGGGAAGAAGACAACTTTCATTAGGGTTTTTCCATGAGTAAACAGCCATTTACCCACAGAAATCCCTTTGAAAATTGCCCTATTTATGAAAACCAAGAAAATGTTTCCATGTAGAACAGAGATGGTGAGAACAGTTTGATGAGAAACTGGCAGCACACCACTGAATCAGCAGCCTCATGAATGTTTTCATAAGGTTGGCTGTTCTCATGAGATATGGGTGGAATAAGGTATTTATTTTGGACAGCTCTTTAAATCAGAAGGACCTTGCCCCAACACTTTGTAGTTAGTTTTCTCTTTATTTGGAAGGAAGGGTATTTTAGGAAATGTCAGTGGTTCATAGGTAGGTGTAGTACAGGGCTTCCAAAACCTGTCCTAGGGAGCCCACAGCCAGTCAGGGTTTCAGAATATCCACAATGAATAGGCCTGAGATACATTTGCGTACCATGGAGACTCAGTATATGCAAATTTAGCTCATGCATATTCATTGTGGATATCCTGAAAACCTGGCTGGCTGTGCGGTCCCCAGGACAGGTTTGGGAAGCCCTGGTGTAGTAACATATTAAATCAGGGATGGCCAACTCCAGTCCTCAAGAGCTACTAACAGGCCTGGTTTTCAGAATATCCACAACAAATATGCATGAGATAGATTTGCATACAATGGAGGCAGCACATGCAAATCTATCTTATGCATATTCATTATGGATATCCTGAATCCAGGCCTGTTTGTGGTTCTTGAGGATTGGAGATGGCCACCCCTGTATTAAATGATGGCAGATAAAGACTAAAATGTCCCATCCAGTGAAGCATTTAGGATTGTATCTGCTGCTCTGTAAATTTGCTCCTGTACAATAAAATTCAATAGGTTATCCCCATGCCTCATTTCCATATTCTTGCTGCTAAAGATGCTCTGTTTTTATCCCACCCCGTTTTAAATTCCATCATCATTTTTGTCTTTGCCATCTCCTCTGGGAGAGTATTCCAGACATTCATCCGCCAGCCTTTGTATGAAAATATATTTCTTGAAGTTGTCCCTAAGTCTATCTCCCTGGAGCTTCATATCATGACCTCTGTTTCTAAAACTTCCATTGCACTGGAAAAGGGATTTTTCTTGTGTAGACCGATATGTTTGGTCCTGGGAGCCCCAATTTTACAATGACTTTATACTATTTTACCATTTTGTCACCACTTTGTTCACATTAATGGTTTCGTATAAAATGATGGGTAGAGTGGTCACAAATCTATTATACATTTAATGCTTCACTGTTTACATGAAAAAATATTCTTAAGCACACAGAATTGCATTTCTGCTCGTCAGTATGTTTTCATTAATGCCAATATAAATAAGGCTTATGTGCCTCTTACTAGGTTCTATTATTGCACAAATAGCCTTCTGCCTTTTTTATGGCATTTGAAAAGCTTTATATATAGGCCTCATTAATTTGACTGAAGAAAATGAATTAAATGTGGATGTCAACATAGTAAGCACACTTAATCCTGTTAGTAATCATTCAAATCAATCAAATCTTTGGAGAATGTCACATTGCTATAGACAACTAATTTCTTAATTAACTGTACTTGTACAAGAAAATAGGTCAGAACTGGAGCCATGGAAAACTCCTCCAAACTGCTTAGTGGTCTCCTCTACCAATGATCCTCCTACAATGTTTGATATTCTAATGCAACACAGAGATAGCTGTTAGTAAAATGAAACATCTTAGTCTATCTATATATGTGGCACCCCTGTGGGTTGGCCACTAGATGTCACCTAGTCCCTATAGACAACAACCAGTTAGAGGGAATACCATTTTACAGCTCCTCCTCTAGAGGCAGCTGAATGGGTGGACCCTGCTTATAACTAAGGACTAGGGCTAGATTGAGGAGGAGTTGAGTAAAGAGTTTGAGGAGAGAGGAGCCCTAGTGGAATGGGTTCCCCTTTTTTGTTATTTGGTGAGGCCTATAGCTTCACCCAGATACTTTTGGGAAACCCTGTCCTGTGCACTCCCTATCATATTAGGTACCAACGTAGAGAAATCAAGATTTTAAAAGTATTTGGACAGTAGTAAGGATTATTTTGCCTAGGTTACCACCTGGAGCTCTGAGGAAAGATTACCCCCCCGGATCCAGAGGCCAGGTCACTAAGCCCTTTAGTTCTCTTCAATAGCTAATGAAGGGCTGCAGGGACAGTGGCCCCAGAAGATATTTGAACTGTCAGTGAAATATCCCATTTAACAGGAGATGAGATTGTTGGTCACCCCTTCTGGAGGTTTAGAAGAAGAAGAAGAAAAAACCACAAATATGATACTGAAGAGCATCAGTGAAGACCCTCCACAGGATCTTCAAATGGAACACAGGCACAGGTTGGGTTACGGTACAAAGTCTGCTGAACCCAGGTAGGACTGTGAAAATTCAAAGGGAATAGGATGCAGTTTGACACCCTCCAGAAGTAGGGACTTCTTAGCTCTCATGTAAAGGAATTTAGGATTTCCCTCGGGAACCCAGTTAACTTAACCGGCTAACTCTAGACGTGCCATAGAGCATGTCTAAAGTTAGCTGGATATCACATATCCAGTAAACTAACCTATCTGGCTAACTTAATTAGCCACTCAGAGGCTGAATATTTATCCCAATATATAGTTTTCTCTGGGTCTCAATCTCTTTTTCATAAAGGTATTTCTTGTACCTTTCAACTGATCTCCTTTCTTCCCTATGAGTTACTTAGATTTTGGTCAATGTTCAAGAACAAAATTTTAAACTGAGTCTTTTATGGTTAAAGCAGCAGGTTGTGAACCAAGGATGTGAGGGTTCAAATCCATGTCTCTGCATGTGACCTTGGGCAAGTCTCTTCAACCTCCATTGCCCCAGGTATAAACATAGGGCTTGATTCACTAAAGCTTTTTTATTTTCCCCATTCTGTATCCAGGGGAAGAAAGCTTAGTAGATCAGGTCCTTAGACTGAGTCCTCTGGGGTCAGAGAAATATCTCCACTACATGAATATAAATAAATACATTTTTAAAAAAGATAGATAAATAAATAAATAAAACTCTACACATTCAATTAGTTTTCTCTATCTTTTGGAAATACTGTTTGTTTATACCTATCTTAGGAATATAGAAACAAAGAAATTGATGGCAGAAAAGGACTAAACGGTCCATACAGTCTGTCCAGCAAGCTTATGGTAGCATCTGCTGTACCATACAAGTCACCCCCTTACTTATTTTCCCAAACCATCAAAGTCAGGGCTCTTGTTGATTGCTGTCTGAGTTCAATTCCCTGTTATCTCTTGCTGTTGAAGCAAAGAGCAATGTTGGAGTTGCATCCAAAGTATCAGGCATGTTGGTTAAGGGTAGAAACTGCCACACCAGCAAGTTTTCCCTCCATGCTTATTTGTTTTCCCAGACCATAAAATCCAATGTCCTTGTTGGTTGCTGTCTGATTCTAATTCCCCTTTTTCTCTTTTTCCACTGCCGTAAAAGCAGAGAGCAATAATGGAGTTGCATCAACAGTATAAAGGCTTACTGGTTAAAGGTAGTAACTGCCACACCAGCAAGTTACCACCATGCACTCTTTTATTTCATTTCCATCCTCTAGCCTTTATTTATTTATTTTATATACCGGTGTTCGATTTTACATATCACATTGGTTTACATTCCAACAAAAAAAGCAGGAAATCAAGCTTTTCCTTTGTCAAGTTTATCCCAAGCCCCTTTGAAATCTTTCACTGTTTTTGTCTTCACCACCTTCTCCAGAAGGGCATTCCAGGCATCTACCACCCTCTCCATAAAGAAATATTTCCTGACGTTGGTTCTGAGTTGTCCTCCCTGGAGTTTTATTATGTGACCCCCCAGTTCGACTGATTTCTTTCCAATGGAAAAGGTTTATCGATTGTACATCTTTAAAACCTTTCAGGTATCTGAATGTCTGTATTTGTTGCAGATCTTATTATCATCTGCAAAAAGACAGACTTTACCTTCTATCCCTTCTGCAATGTCACTGTCAAAGATATTGAACAGGACTGGTCCCAACACAAATCCTTGCGGCATACAGTTTAGTACCGTTCTCACTTCATTGTAGGTTCCATTTACCATCACATGCTGTCTTCTATCTGTCAACCGGTTTGTATTCCAGGCCGTCACCTTGGCGCTCACTTCCAAGCTTCTCATTTTATTCACAAGCCTCCCATGCAGGACTGTATCAAAAGCTTTGCTGAAATCCAAGTACATCACATCAAGCACTCTTCTTCGATCCAATTCCTTAGTCACCCAATCAAAAAAGTCAATCAGATATGTCTGACAGGACCTTCCTCTGGTGAATCCTTGCTGCCTATGGTCCAGCCATTCTGCTGAATTTAGATAGTTCACTATTCTTTCCTTCAGCAACATCTCCATTACTTTTCCCACCAGCAAGGTGGGGCTAACCAGCCTGTTTCCAGCCTTCTCTCTGCTCCCAATTTTGTGAAGCGGGACCACCACATCTCTGAGCTCCCTCAGTATCCTGGGATTAACCTCATCAGGTCCCATGGATTTGTTCACTTTCTGTTTTCCTAACTCTTCCCATACATTCTCTTTTGTAAACAGAGTTTCATCTATCCACCCCCTGACATTTTCTTATTAACTAGTGACAGTCTTTCTCCAGGGTCTTCTTTAGTGAACACCGAAACGAAGTATTTGTTTAATATTTCTGCCATTTCTTTGTCTCTTTCCACAGATTGATCCTTTTCACCTTTCAACTCCACTATACTATTTTGGACTTTTATCCTTTCACTGATGTATCTGAAAAATGTTTTGTCACCTCGCTTTATCTCTTTGGCAATCCTTTCTTCCACTTAACTTTTTGCTTTCTTGATTACTTTCTTCCTCTCCCTCAGTTTCACCAGATATTCTTCCTTGTGTTCCTCCGTTTGGGATCCTTTATATTTCTTGAATGAGGTTCTTTTTGCTTTTATTTTGTCAGCCACCTCATCTGAGAACCAGATTAGTTTCTTATTTCTCTTACTTTTGTTTACTTTTCTAACATATAGATTAGTTGCCTTTGTAATTGCTCCTTTTAGTTTGGCCCACTGTTGTTCCATCTCTCTCATTTTCTCCCAGTCTTCTAGCTCTCCCTCCTGGTACTTCCCAATTTTGACAAAGTCCATATTTTTGAAATGCAGAACTCAGGCCTTTGTGTGACTTCTCCATATCTTATTTGCCATATCAAACCATACCGTTTGATGATCACTGGTGCTGAGGTGGGCACCCACCTGGACACTAGAGACATTATCCCTGTTACTGAGCACTAAATGGAGTATAGCTCCCTCCCTCATGGGTTCCATTAGCATTTGTTTAAACAGACGCCCTTGCAGGGCATCCACTATCTCTCTACTTCTGTTAGATTCTGCAGAAGGGATTATCCAGTCTACGTCCGGCAGATTAAAAACTTCAACAATCACCACTTCTCCCTTCTTTCCCTTCTTTTGGATGTCTTCAACTGGATCTCTGTCTAGTTCTTCCATTATCTAAAAATTATATGGCATTTAAAGACAGCTGACTATGGTAAACATGATTGGGGGGTGCTATATTCAGTAAGGTGGTGAGCAGGCTGTTAGAACAGCACTGGATAAGCAAATACTTTGGGGTAGATTTTAATAGGTGCACATGGGCGTACACATGTACGCCCAATTTTATAACATGCATGCGCAGGCGCACGTATGTTATAAAATAAGGGGTCGGCGCACGCAAGGGGACGCACAATTGTGCACTTTGCATGCGCCGAGCAGCGCTGCCTTCCCCTGTTCCCTCCCAGGTCACTCCGAGGGAACTTCCCTTCCCCCTAGCCTGATCTTCCCACTCTTTCCCCTAACCTTTCCCCCCTCAGCCCTACTCTAACCCCCCTGACCTTTGTCTTACTTTTTGCGCACGCCGGCAGCCTGCCGGCACATGATCCTCTGACACAGTGGCAAATGGCTGGGGTCCCATACCATGTAATTTTACTTCTGCTATGTACAGCATGTAAATAATGTAACAAAAAAAATGAGGCTAGTCAGTGGGATTTTAATGCTCGGGGCTAATAGGGTAAAAAGGAGGCAAGTTAGCTAGGGTGTTTAGGAAATCCTCTCCTTTACAGGGGCGAACTGGGAGTGAACTAGGAAAAAGGTCTAATGCATCGACTCTCATACCTATTAAAATTTCCCCCACTTATGCGCTCGAGACGGCATTCATGCGCACGTGTGTGCGTCAATATAAAATCGTGCATGCAAATACCATCTCGAGTGCGTAAGTGGGGGAAATTTATAAAATAGGATAGCCGATTTTATAACACATGCACATATAATACCCCATATAGGCGTACATATTATCAAATTGGCATATCCAGGGGCTGATGCAATACAGTGTAACCCGCACTCGGATGCGGGTTAAATAGGTGGTAATCCATCCCCTAATGCAATAGCACCTATTTAACATGCGTCCTATGCAGAGTGAATGCGATAGCGCTCATCATATGCAAATGCATGTGAATCAGGTTATTACTCATTCACTCCGCATTAAAAAAAAAAGTGTGCATCTCAGATGCACATTTAGCTCTCAGGTGCTAATAGTTGAGCGCATGTAAAAGAAGTACAGAAACGCAGAAAAAACTGCTTTTCTGTACTTCTTTTTTACTTAAGTAAAAAAAATCTTCTGCAGACCACCGAGTTATGAAGACCGACGCCGGTAAACTCGGCACTGGTTATGAAAACCAATACCGAGTTTACCGGCAACGGTTTTCGTAACCGGCAGCCGTGGCAGGGTCACATTAGCAAGGAGGCGCATTAGCAAGGAGGCGCTAAGGTCGCGCAAGTGACCCTAGCGCCTCCTTGCTAGCGCAACCCCCTAATTTGTTTATAGCATGGTATGGCCAAGACAGCGCCCGCTTTCCGCATTTAATATAGCATTGTCCCCATGTGAGTGCCAGCAAATGTACACACATGTGTGCACTCACACGGGTCTTAAAGTTTACTTCATGGAATAGGAGAAAAATCTTAGTAAATCAGACTCTTAGCCGGTTACAACTGAAAATCAGCTAAGAAGGTTTGATAAGTTATGCTAGCCCTAGAACGTGCCCTGATATTTAAAAAGTTGTCATATAGCACCGAATAACTACACCTTTTGTGCTGTAGTTATTCGGTGCGAAAGCCGGCAGCGATCGCACCGCAGAGGTCCAATCACTGCCGGCTTTCATAGGCCCACCCCTCGCTTTGCCACCCCGCTCCCCTTATCGCTGGATTTTCTAAGGTCTGCGACCTTAGAAAATCCAGGCCTAAATGAACCATATGCAAAATTTAACTAGTTAAAAAAGAGGCAGAGCTAGGTTAGGGATGGAACTTTGCTGTTTAGTGCTGATTTTGAGCACTAACTGGTTAAGTTACCTGGTTAACCCTGAATAGAAAAATAACAAGACAAAATCTAGCCAGGCAAATTTTGTCTGGTTAGATTTAGGTGAATTTTCAGCCAAAACCCTGAACAATTGTATTTCTTTCTCCAGTGGTTGTTTGAGACTGGACCTGTAATCTTATCTGATCCACAAGCAGAATATATTTTCATCCAGAACATGATGTTTCAATATTCCTAACCCAGAAAAACGTGTAATGGCAGTGCTGATGAATCATTTCTAATCATGGCAAGGCCATGGGTGTCAAATAAAAATATGGATGCAAACTGAAGTTGATGTTAAAAATGTCAAAATAGACTGAAAATACAATCAATTTACTCTGTGACACAGCATTGATTCAAAATTCAAATTTTCACTGAGTAATGTAGTAGGTTCTTCTTAAAGAAGAAATATACCTGGCACCAAAACATAAAACAAGTGGTCTGAATTCTTTAAATGATTGTTTTCATTCAATATTTTATTTCAATATACAATAAACATCCAGAAGTCATGAAAATATAATAGATCTGTGATGTCTGAGTACACAGGGAAGACTGAAGGAGCCACATTTTATAACATAGTGCTCCAGGCCAAAGTCTGCATATACAAAGTACAGACGGACTTCAGCCATAATTTTTGAAAATTAGTATGTATACACGAACCCTTACACCTCATGCATACAAACAATTATGCTTGCATGAAAGCAGGTATAAATATACACTCAAACTTTTGATTTTATAAAGTATGAGGTGAATTTTAAAAGTGTTACTCACGTTAAAAGGCCAATATATGTGAGTAATGTATATTCTAAAAGCCGCAAATTATGTGTGTATATGCAAGTGCATGAGCTTCAAAAAAGGAGTGGAGTTGGAGCATGCCAGAGGCATTCTGGGGCGAGGCCAAGAGTTTCATGCATAAATTTGTGTCTTAAATGCAGTGGCCACAGCACGCAGTGGGCTGTTGGCCATGCATGTTTAATTCTGCTGTTGATGAGGTGTAATTCTGCATAAATATCTATTTAGGTTTACATTGACTGGGTGAGGGTCCAAGTCAACAGGGGGGAGTGCAGGATGAAGAACCACTGGGGTCTAGATAACCTCGAGACGGACTGGGCAAACTGGTGGACTAATTGGTAAAATTGGGAATGATCTTCAAGCGAAGATGTTTTAAAATTCACTAACTGGTGTGCATTAAAGCTGACAAAGTCCTAAGAAAGATACACAAAATACATTTGCTCAAGTATCCACTTAAAATTAAGAGTACACATACACGCAGTAGGCTTATTTTAAATCATATGTGCGCAACTGCATGCATGATCTAAAATTCCAGCAAATGGGTGCCCAAGTACTTGTTTTAAAATTACCATCTTTGTGCATAAATGGTTTATCTGCCCTAACTCTACCCTCTGGAAAATAGCTTCCATGTACACTTTTACACATGCAACCCTGAGGTAACTTTTGAAAGGCAATATACATGCGTGGAACAACATTTTATGCACATATACAGTATGCTTTTGAAAATTCAATCTGGTATATATAACTCATCTTGCAAATACAAATGAAAATACAAATGCACTCAGTGACAGTTACAGCCAATAATCAAATAAATGACTCTACTCCAGTTCTCTCTTCTCTCTGAATGCCTTAAGCTCTGCGTCTTTGAGGAGCATGGCATTTAAGTGCCACATAAGAACAGCAGGGGTGTCTGGGGGATTTCCAGTGCTATGAAATCATTAGACATGCTGTAAAGTAGACAGTGTAGCATAATCACATTCCGTTTCTTAGTAGATACATTCTAAAGCCTCTCTCCATAAAGGCAGAATGTTGGCTTAGGATCCACAGGGAATTTAAGTCTATTAGAGATGTTTTTCTTTTTTTTTTTGCATGCTTGTGTCAAAAAGGAGCAATTATATGGATAGAACAACCATTCATGAATCATATTAGCAGTATTACTATACCCCTTCCAGCACAGCAGGGAGTTCTCAAGGCTACAAACAGTGCTGCCACAAAGGGATATATCATATGCATTAAAAGGTGAAATTTAAAAGCACGGCGAACGCCAAAAATGGGAGATGTGTGCGCGTGTGGGACATACGCGCACCCTGCAAATTTTAAAAGCCACCTGCATGGCCGTACATTTCCCAATGCATGAATATCTCACTACAATTCAAAAAGGGGCGTGGTGTGGACATGGTTTGGGCAGGGCATGGGCGTTCTAGGATGGGTCAAGAATTGGTTATGCAAATACGTGCCTGGGCATGCGCCCAGGTTCAGTGCTGCATAACTTCTGCTATAGAGGAGCTGTAAGTTTGAAAAAAAAAAAACCATCCCTGAAGGGTTTAAAGGATCTGGGGTACTAAGGAGAGTGCAGAATTTTAAACCAGGGGGGGTTTGGAGGACCTAGGTCAACACTGGGCAAATTGATGGATGAACTGGTAAAACTAATAATGGCAAGGACATGCATCAGTTATAAAATGCCCTCACTAATGCAGCTGAAATCCGACTTGCATGAATGGGTGCACCTACGTGCAAAATAGGTTCGCACTTAGTCTATTTTACAACATACACTCGTATGTGCATGTACGTTATAAATTGTCATGCACACACGTCAAAGTGCGTCTGCGGGCCCCTTTGAAAGTTTACTGTCTTTGGGGGTAACTAAGTTGCATCAGTTTTCAAAATGACATTATACTTGCATGTTTACTCTGAACATTATACACACATTTTTCAGGAAATGTTGACCATCCAAATGCCTTTGCAAGTGCAAATCCCTCTCATAGCTCTGCCCCCAGGAATGCCTCAGCTCAGTCAGGGTAAATTTACATACAGACTGGACATATGTGCATAAGTTTAGATGCATATTCAGTGGGTAATTTTATAACAAGCAATTACTGCAAGCAAAGCCCGGTTTTATCCCCAGAAATGCTTCTGAAAATTATTCTCCTTCTTATACCATATATCCCAATGCCACTGACAGAAAGAAACTTGAACACAGGTCCAATAATGAAACCAGGGTTAGAGAACATAAGAACCTAAGAAATTGCCATACTGGGTCAGACCAAGGGTCTGTCAATCCCAGCATCCTGTTTCCAACAGTGGCCAATCCAGAGGGGAGATACTATTGAGAATTTTGCAATGCCTCTGTATCCATCTATTGTGCAACCATACCTTGAATATTGTATGTAGGTCACCTCCTTTTAAAAAAGATAAAGCAGAGCTAGAACTGGTACAGACAAAGGAAGCATAAATGATAAAGAAGATAAAATGATTCTTTTATGAATAAAGGTTAAATATGTTAGGGCTCTTCAATCTGGCCAACAAGTAACAGAGGGGACATGATAGAGCAGGTGTTCCCAAACTATGGGTTGGGACCCTAGAGTCACAGAACCTTCACCTGGGGTAACAACAAGTCCCTCACATGGCTGCACTCTTCAGGTGCCAGCAGCATCAGCATTAGTAGTGGAAGTTAAATGTGGGGCCTGTTAGCCAACACTCACTAGCAGGCCCTGCGGTGGCACTGCCATTGCATGAGCTCCTGTGGTAATAGGAAACCTGCCATAAGGAGGGATCAGGGCTACTGCAGGGCCCATGAACTCGCACCCCTTGACGACTTTCATTAGTAATGCTGCTGCCACTTGCAGATCACTGTTAGGCTTGGGACCAGCCTTAAGGAGAGGGGAGAGCTGAGTGTGCACGGACCGGTGGAGATTGCCACAGCTTCTCTCTCCACATCCACCACTGAACCTACCCAAGGGCCCAAAGGAAAAAATTGCCTCTGACCCTGGCTAGGAGAGTGTTTGGAGGAAGGGCTATTTGAAGGAAGAAAGGAGAGGGAGGAGGGGTTTGGGAACTGGATAAGGTGGAGAGGGATTAGCTATGGAATGTGAGAGAGGGGGGAATGACAAAGGATCAGTTGGGAGTTATAGGAAGGGCTTGGGGTGAGAAAGGATCACCTGGGGGATTCAAAAAGGGCTTGAGGTAGTGAAAGAGAGGGAATGGGCTTAGGAGCTGAAAGGAGAGGAGGGTGGGAGGTTTTACACTGGAAGAAGGGAGGTACAATGGAGGGTGTGGAGACTAAGAGAAAGGATCAACTGGATAGGATGGAAGCTGAGCGAGGGATTGACTAGAGTGCAGAAAGGATGAGGAGTGGTTGCTGGAGGGGCCCATACCCCTGCTGATTTGTTTTGGTTATCCTCTGGGATCAAGTGGCTTTTCAAATTCTAAAATGAGGACACACTGGCTAAAAATTTGGGAAGCCCTGTGATAGAGGTTTATAAAATTATTTATGGGGTAGAACAGGTAAATAGGGGAATACTAAGACTAGGGGACACTGTGAAACTAGAAGGTAGCAGATGTAAAAAAAATTAGAGAAATGTTTTTATTTTCACACAAAGCACAATCAAGCTGTGGAATTTGTTGCTGGAGCATATGGTTAAAGAATCTAGCATAGCTGAGTTGAAAGGGGTTTGAACAAATTCTTCAAGGGAAAAGTCCGTAGACTAGTATCAGTTAAGTAGATTTGGGAAAGTCATTGCTTAACCCTGGAGGTGAGCAACAAGGAATGGGATCTACTGGGTACCTGCTACTTGCCTTGGCCACTGTCAAAGTCAGAATAATGGGCTTGATGGACCTTTGGTCTGAGTCAGATTGGCATATCTTATGTTCCTCACCCAAGACTCTGTTTCAGTCCTCCATCAGCACATTGTTAGGGAGGCAAGATGGATAATGGTTGTAGCTGCTTGTTCCTACCTTCTGCTTGGAACGTCCAACTTCTTTCTTTTGTAGATTTTGCGCTAAGCACAAGAGAAGCCCAAAGGTTTTTCATTTCTGAAGATACCATTACAACTGGCCCTATAGACAAATTAGTATCTCGGTGCCTGCTGAAGGAAGCTGTACTGCAGCTGAGACTCCAAACTGAAACACCTGGGGAGATGAGTGGAGCAGCTAAACAATTATCCCCCACTGAGACAATGGCTGGCTGTACAAAGGAAGAGAATTGCTATCTAATACCAGCTCAGAAGTACTCCCCCTGCAAAGGCTCCTGTCTTGCAGGCAACTTTCAATCTACCACTAGCTCCCTCACAGTGAATGAAGAAGTGCTGTTTGTAGCCTTCATGCTGGCTGGGGAATGTTTGTGATCTTGTATCAGGGGACACCCTGGAAGGAACAGGGACTTCACAACAGATTTGGGCAAATACAGAGATAATTAACTTTAGAAAGGGGAAAGTTCTATATGATTAAAGAAAAGAATATGCCTCCTGAGACTAAACAATTTAGGATTAAATTTGATATTTGGAAATGAAGATTAATATCTATGACATTGACCTGATGTCAGTCTCTATTTCTGTGGGTGTTAGAAGAAAAAATGGGAACTGGATTTGTTTAAATCTGTGGTTTCTAAGGAAGGTTTATCTCCTGCCAGAAAGATTCAGTCTCTTCAGAGCATATTATAGTCTGTGATCTGGTGAGCTAAAATCTTATAGCTATCCAAGAGTCTGGAATATTCTCCAGCTACTTACTTATTCATATCTGCTTCCAAAACATGTGGCACCTTTACCAAAGATTTTCAGACAACATGATAAGATGCAGTGAATTAGATATATAAAACCTTTATGTTCTAAGCTCCCTGAAACATCTGGATTTGAATTTAATTGCTCACCTTTTCCAAACTCAAGCTACAGTTCAGGTACTGTGTTTATTTCCTTGCCCAAGAGGGCTTACAATCAGAGTTATACAAGGGGCAACATAGGGTGGAATGACTTGCCAAAGGCCATAATACATATTTGTGGGAAAAGCAAGATTTGGACTGTGCCCTTCTTTTGGTAGTTAGCCTGTTGTACTAACCACTATGCTACTCCTCCACTCTAGGAAACATCACTGCACATTTGGTAAGCAGTTTATGTAATGAGCCACAGCTAGAAAAAAGAAAAACTACACAATCCTTGGGAGAAAACTGTACTCAGTCCTATTATTCTCTTCTTTTTCTCCAATTTATTTTAAAGAATTTATTATCACATCGAGAATTACAAGGCTCAACAATAATAAATAACACAAATAAGCAAAGCCATAACATGAGATTGCTCCTTCATTAATATTGAAATGTACTTGTAATCCCCCAACAGAATACAAAGAAGTGAAAAACAATAAAGGGAAATAAAAAAAAAAAAATTGCCCTGACAGGCTGAGCTTTCCCAATACAGAATCATAACTATCAAAAGGAAATGTAAACCATTCCTTAACAGAAAAAAAAAATCAAGAAGAACAGAGAAACCAAAGCTATTCAATCCTAATCAAGCCTTCAATAAGGAATCAGTTAAAACCACTTCCAACAATTGCCACTGCTGGTCCTTCCCCAAATCAGAGTACTGTGATGGGTCAAAAAAAGAAGGATTTCTGACCCTAAACCACTGCACATTTACAAAGATAATTCAAAGAGGCAACCAATGCTAGAAGCTCATGATGAAATTTCAAGAATTATTTATGCAGTTGGGTCTCTCTGGTTAAATCTTGACAAATTCTAAAATGCTGACCCCAAAAATTCACATTGGATGATGTGAAAGTAGTAAAGGAGCAGCCCAGTGGTTAAAGTAGCAGGCTAAAACAACAGAAGAAAGGATTAGATTCTGCTGGTTGTCCTTAGGCAAGTCATGTCATGCACCAATGCCTCAGGTACAAACTGACAAGATCATTCCTTATTAGGGATGTGCATTTGTTTTCAACAAATAGGGACCTATTCCTTAGTCTGTGAAATGAATAACAATCCCCCATGAATATATGGGTGAAAAAGAGAGAGATAACCTAGCTATAATAGCCTCATACTAGGTAGGTATTTATACCCCTATATGAGGCCTACCTAGTTACTCGAGGTGAGGTGTAGGTATTAGTATAGGGGTTAGGGGCCACTTTGACATGCAGAGTGTGATGTATGAACAGAACAGTGCACTCTTGTGAAGATTTGATGAACTTCGAAGTGAGGAAACTCACACAAAGATGAGATTTGTGCAATGGTCTCTCAACCTAGCTTGATGTTACTCAGGTAGAGAGACCATTTGCAGATACCCAGGTAGAGAATCAATCTGCAGAGTGGAGGAGTAGCCTAGTGGTTAATAGAGATGTGAATCGTGTCCTCGATCGTCTTAACGATCGATTTCGGCTGGGAGGGGGAGGGAATCGTATTGTTGCCGTTTGGGGGGGTAAAATATCGTGAAAAATCGTGAAAAAACGTAAAATCGCAAAACCGGCACATTAAAACCCCCTAAAACCCACCCCCGACCCTTTAAATTAAATCCCCCACCCTCCCGAACCCCCCCCCCAAATGACTTAAATAACCTGCGGGTCCAGCGGCGGTCCGGAACGGCAGCGGTCCGGAACGGGCTCCTGCTACTGAATCTTGTTGTCTTCGGCCGGCGCCATTTTCCAAAATGGCGCCGAAAAATGGCGGCGGCCATAGACGAACACGATTGGACGGCAGGAGGTCCTTCCGGACCCCCGCTGGACTTTTGGCAAGTCTTGGGGGGGGTCAGGAGGCCCCCCCCAAGCTGGCCAAAAGTTCCTGGAGGTCCAGCGGGGGTCAGGGAGCGATTTCCCGCCGCGAATCGTTTTCGTACGGAAAATGGCACCGGCAGGAGATCGACTGCAGGAGGTCGTTCAGCGAGGGTTCCGGCAGGCCTATGGAAAATAGGCGCGCAAGGCTTTTAAAATCCGCCCCTATGAGTATTTCCATTATTTCTTATGGAAAAAATAGTCTTGACTTACAATCAACTTGAGTTACAACCAGCCCTCTGGAATCAATTGAGTTTGTAAGTCAAGGGTCCATTGTATTTCTACCTTAAGCAAGCATAACACACAGTGTACTTTCTTCTTGGGTTCTATCTGAGAAGGTTGTTTGCTAGACTACCTCAGCTCTGCCAGCCTGTCTTGCCCCTATCAAAACCACAGGGACCAGACTACCTCCGCTCTGCCATCCTGTCTTGCACCTAGCAACTTTCTGCCACTCTGCCTTGCTGCCATACACCAGATGATTCTACTCCTTGTGGTGTTCTTGCCACTATCATGGTTCCTCAGTGTGTTGATGCTAGTCTTTCTGCTGCTTTGTCCCTTTATCGGCACCTTGTGGTTTTTTCTTACAACCATTCTGCTTGCTGTGTTCCCCTTTCATTGTGCTGTAGGATGTTGATGCCACTTGCTTGCCACTTTGCCTGTCGTCTTGCCTTCGAGGGTTCATGCAACTGTTATCGGTGCTCTCTTTTGAAGCTGTGGTGTGTTTTTGACACTCTCGCTGCTGCTTTGCACCTCTGTTAAAGCACTCTTGCCACTCCTGGTACCCCTTTGTAGAGATGTGAATCGTGTCCTCGATCGTCTTAACGATCGATTTCGGCTGGGAGGGGGAGGGAATCGTATTGTTGCCGTTTGGGGGGGTAAAATATCGTGAAAAATCGTGAAAAATCGAAAAATCGTAAAATCGCAAAACCGGCACATTAAAACCCCCTAAAACCCACCCCCGACCCTTTAAATTAAATCCCCCACCCTCCCGAACCCCCCCCCAATGAGTTAAATAACCTGTGGGTCCGGAACGGCAGCGGTCCGGAACGGGCTCCTGCTCCTGCATCTTGTTGTGTTCAGCCGGCGCCATTTTCCAAAATGGCGCTGAAAAATGGCGGCGGCCATAGGCGAACACGATTGGACGGCAGGAGGTCCTTCTGGACCCCCGCTGGACTTTTGGCAAGTCTTGTAGGGGTCAGGAGGCCCCCCACAAGCTGGCCAAAAGTTCCTGGAGGTCCAGCGGGGGTCAGGGAGCGATTTCCTGCCGCGAATCGTTTTCGTACGGCAAATGGCGCCGGCAGGAGATCGACTGCAGGAGGTCGTTCAGCGAGGCGCCGGAACCCTCGCTGAACGACCTCCTGCAGTCGATCTCCTGCCGGTGCCATTTTCCGTACGGAAAATGGCGCCGGCCATACGCGTATGGCCGGCGCCATTTGCCGTACGAAAACGATTCGCGGCGGGAAATCGCTCCCTGACCCCCGCTGGACCTCCAGGAACTTTTGGCCAGCTTGTGGGGGGCCTCCTGACCCCTACAAGACTTGCCAAAAGTCCAGCGGGGGTCCGGAAGGACCTCCTGCCGTCCAATCGTGTTCGCCTATGGCCGCCGCCATTTTTCGGCGCCATTTTGGAAAATGGCGCCGGCTGAACACAACAAGATGCAGGAGCAGGAGCCCGTTCCGGACCGCTGCCGTTCCGGACCCACAGGTTATTTAACTCATTGGGGGGGGGGGTTCGGGAGGGTGGGAGATTTAATTTAAAGGGTCGGGGGTGGGTTTTAGGGGGTTTTAGTGTGCCGGCTCACGATTCTAACGATTTATAACGATAAATCGTTAGAATCTCTATTGTATTGTGTTCCATAACGGTTTAAGACGATATTAAAATTATCGGACGATAATTTTAATCATCCTAAAACGATTCACATCCCTACCCCTTTGCCCCTTTACAGTGCCTTAGGCTATTCATGCTACTTTGGTGCCACTTTGCCACAGTCTAAGTACCTTGGAGCTCTTTTCTCGTTCTGATGATTGCTCCCCAGAAGTTTCATCAGAATTGATAAGAAAACCCCAATTCTAGAGCCAAAAATAGGCTGCAAATATTTCCCCTATTGACTTCAATGGGAAAATGAAAAACAAATGAAACTAATAAACAAATTTGTTTTCCCCCCTATGAAACTAATGAAACAAATTTGGGTCCCAGCGAAATGAAAAATGAAACAAAACAATGTTTTCCTTCTGCACATCCCTATTCTTTATTCTGTGATGTGCCGGTATAGCGGCGGTATTATTCTAATTAGGGGAAGGGGAGGCATGTGGACGGGGTTTGGGTGGAGTTATCTCCTGGCAGCACTGTGGGTGATAATGTTTTTTACATTATTGCTGGCAGCACTGCGGGAAATAACTACACCTTTTCCTGGGGGCAATAGTGTATGGTGCAGCTGTACCACAGTGAGAGAAACCACACCACTACGATGCGGCTTGCTGTTCACTATCGCCCCCGCCCCATTTTTTTTCACACCTCATCATTCTGCTATATATTATAAATATATAGCAATTTAGCAGAATGATGAATCTAGAAGTAAGGAAACTATTTACTAAATGTTTTCTCCTATTTATTTTCTATGGGAAAATTCCAGCTAAATAGAGCCTTTAGATTGTAAGCCTTCTTGGGGCATAGAAATTCCTACTGTACCTGAATGTAGCTTGCCTTGAAATATCATTGAGAAGATAAGAGGTAAATCAAAACAAACATGTTTAGAAAAAAATAATTTTAATACACAATTTTTGTCTGATTCTATAATAAATATAAGAACATAAGTATTGCCATAGTGGGTCAGACTGAGGATCCATCAAGCCCAGTAACCTGTTTCCAGCAGTGGCCCATTCAAGTCACAAGTACCTGGCAAAATCTCAAACAGTTAATAGATTCCATGCTGCTATCATATGGTGATAAGCAGAGGCTATTCCCTTACGTCTACTTGGTTAATTACAGTTTATGGACGTCTCCTCTAGCAACTTGACCAAACCTTATTTAAACCCATCTACACTAACTGCCTTAACCACATCCTCTGGCAATAAATTACAGAGCTTAACTGTGCATTGTGTGAAAAATACATTTTTCTGGATTCTTTTAAATGTGCTACTTACTAGCTTCATGGAATGTCCCCTAGATTTTCCAAAGAGTAAATAACCAGCTTATATCCATAACCAATTCTATTCCAATTATGATGTTATAGTCCTCTATCATATCCCACCTCAGCTGCCTCTTCTCCAAGCAGAACAGCCCTAATCTCTTTAACCTTTCCTCATAGGGGAAATTTTCCATCCCCTTTATCATTTTGGTCACCCTTCTCTATGCTTTTTCCAATGCAACTATATCTTTCTTTAGATGCAGCAATTAGAACTGCACACAGTATTTTAGGTGTAACCTTACCATGAAGCAATACAGAGGTATTATGACATTCTTAATTTTATTTTCCATTCCTTTCTGTTGTGTCCATCAGTTCCCGACGCCCTCTCTCCACCCTCCTTACCTCTTTGGCGACTCCCTCTTCGACCGCGGGAAGATTGTCTGCCGCGGCATCCTTCTACCAAAGTCCTCCGGCATCCCTGGACTGGCTAGACGCTGCAACCCACCATGTTTCCTGGAGGCCTAGGAGTGCGCGTGTGGCACGGCCACGATTGAAGTACCAGCGATGGCGCGAACCTCAGGGGTGTCCCCCTGAGATGACATCACCCACGACAGATATATAAGGTCTTAGAATTTGCTATCAGATTGAGCTAGCAATGGGTTACTCTACCTAAGCTACTTTGCCTCCTCGGACTTACCAGGGGTACCTGCTCCTCGGGGGCCTCACTCTCTCCTTTGTTTTTCAGGTGACAGTCTGGAACCGGTACTCGCTCCTCGAGGGCCCTTGTTCCCAGACTTACTCCGTATTCTCTTCTGCTTGGAAGTCATCACTGCCAACTACATCAGCGAGTTACCATCGCTCTCTCAGAGCTTTCCCTGGAACCAGGTACTCACTCCTCGAGGGCCTACTTCATTCCAGCTCCTGGGCTTCTATGAGACATTGTGTGAGTGTTCCATCAGGTTCAGTACATGAACTCTGCATACCCTGCCTACTCACTATATTTCAGTTTCTCTACAGCTCAGCCTCCAGGGATCGCTGTTCCAGTATCTGAGGGACTACAGCCCAGCCGGGCATTCCAGCTCACTACTACTATTCCAGCTCTGGTGGTCCAGTATACTGTCTAATAAAAGAACTAGTGTGTGTCTGTCTCCTAACTCTGAGCCTGACCAATGGTCCCTCTCGGGATCTTCCCCCGGGGGCGTGGTCATCTGCCACTGGTCCAAGGATCCACCCACAACTCTCCTAAATAACAACACTTTCCTAATAATTCCTAACATTCTGCTTGCTTTTTTTGATGGGTGGTAATTCCTAATAAAACCTCCTCTCACTAGCACTAACTCGTATGCAATAATGGAATGTAAACACGAATCAACCAACCTCAAACCCTCTCTCACTAATTCCTGCTGAATATTTATCATACTATTACCATTCACAACTGTGTCATATTTATTCATTTGATTACCTATGTACCGTTTCATACTCTTATTTTTTCACTTGCTATTCTAATGTATCAATAGGCTGAAATGTAAATATTGTGCTGTTCAATTTCTCCCCTTCCATCCCAAGTTTATTTTCCTTGTTTTTTGTAACTTTCCCTCTCCCTTTTTCTGATTCACTGTATTTAAAGTTCAAGGTTCTTATTGAAAATATTGTTTTTTACGTTACATTATGCTTTACACTCCTTGTTATTTGTAAACCAGGTTGATGTGATGCCTATCATGAAACTCGGTATAACAAAAACAATCAATCAATCAATCAATCAATAAATAAATAAATAAATAAATAAATATGGAACATTGCATTGTGTAAATACACTGTGGCTGGATTTTAAGAATTGTGCACGGGCGTTGATTTGTGCGCACAACCTGGCATGAACAAATCTATGCCCAATTTTATAACATGTGCGCGCAGCCGCGCACATGTTATAAAATCCAGGGTCGACGCGGGCAAGGGAGTGCACAATTGTGCAACTTGCGCGCACTGAGCCGTGCAGGCTTCCTCCGTTCCCTCCGAGGCCGTTCTGAAATCGGAACGACCTCGGAGGAAACTTTCCTTCCATGCCCCGCCCATGCCCCATCCCTCCCTGCCACTTTTTCAAAGCCCCGGGACATACGCGCGTCCCGGGGCTTGCGCGTGTCACCGAGCCTATGCAAAATAGGTTTGGCGCACGCAGGAGTGGGTTTTCGGGTTTGCGCGCGTAACCCTTTGAAAATCAGCCCCTGTGAGTTTCTTTTCCCATGTGCATTACTTTGCACTTGTCCATTTCATCTGCCATTTGGATGCCCAATCTTCCAGTCTCACAAGATCCTCCTGCAATATTTCAAAATCTGCTTTTGATTTAACAACTCGTAATAATTTGTGTCATCTGCAAATTTGATCACCTCACTTGTTGTTCCCTCTTTCCAGATCATTTATAAATACTGTATAATAAAAAGCATTGGTCCCAATACAGATCCTTGAGGCATTCCACCTTTTACCTTTCTGAACTGGGAAAACTGACCATTTAGTTGTGATCTATGATTCCTATCTTTTAATCAGTTTGCAATCCACAGTAGGATATTACCTCCTATCCCATGACTTTTTAATTTTCTCAGGAGTCTCTGATGGGGCACTTTATCAAAAGCATGATGAAAATCTAAATAAATATCTGCCAGCTCATTATTATCCACATGTTTGTCAGCTCTTCAAAACAATGTTACAGATTGTTGAAGCAAGATTTCCTTTGGGTAAATCCAGGCTGGTTATGTCCCATTAAACCATTTCTTTCTATATATTCTGTGATTTTGGGTTTTTTTAGAATAGTTTCCATGATTTTTCCCAACACTGAAGTCAGACTCAATGGTCTATAGTTTCCCAGATCACCTGGAATCTTTTAAAGATAGCTGTTGTATTGGCTTCCCTCCAACTTTCGGGTGCAGTGATAGGCTACAAATTACTAGAAATATAGAAACATAGAAACATAGAAATGACGGCAGAAGAAGACCAAACGGCCCATCCAGTCTGCCCAGCAAGTTTCGCACTTTTTCTTTCTCATACTTATCTGTTACTCTTGGCTCTTAGTAACTTTTTGGTTCTATTTCCCTTCCACCCCCACAGTTAATGTAGAGAGCAGTGTTGGAGCTGCATCTAAGTGAAATATCTAGCTTAATTAGTTAGGGGTAGTAACCACCACAATAAGCAAGCTACACCCATGCTTATTTGTTTACCCAGACTATCTAATTCAGTCCTTGTTGGTTGTCTGTATATAGATCCACTTTTCTTCATTCCCCCTGCCATTAAAGCAGAGAGCTATGCTGGATATGCGTGAAGTATCAGACTGTCTCCCCTGCCGTTGAAGCAGACAGCCATGCTGGATATGCGTGAAGTATCAGTCTTTCTCCCCTGCCGTTGAAGCAGACAGCTATGTTGGATATGTGAGAAGGGAAGAGGAATAGCCTAGTGGTTAGAGCAGTGGACTATGAACCAGGAGACCAGGGTCCTAGTCCTGCTGTTGCTCCTTGTGACCTTGGGCAAGTCACTTTACTCTCCATTGCCTAAGGTACAAAAACTTAGATTGTAAGCCCTCTGGGGATAGAGAAATACCTACAGTACCTGAATGTAAACTGGTGTGATATCTCAATTGAGATCAAATGTTGGTATATAAAAATAATAAATAAGTATCAGTCTTTTCTCCCCTGCTGTTGAAACAGAGAGCTATGCTGGATATGTGGGAAGTATCAGTCTTTCTCTCCTGCTGTTGAAGCAGAGAGCTATGCTGGATATGCATTGAAAGTGAAGTAATGACACTGTAGATTTATTTGGAGTATGAAGTAGATGACACTGTAGATCTATTTGGAGTATCTCTCCAAATAGATCTACAGTGTCATTTTTTAGTTCTTTCAGAACTTTATGGTCTATACCATCTAATCCAGGTGATTTGCTACTCTTTGGTTTGTTAATCTGCCCCATTACATCTTCCAGCTTCACTGTAATTTGTTTCAGTTCTTCTGAATTATCACCATTGAATACAATTTGTGGTATGAGTATCTCCCCAACATCCTCTTCAGTAAACAGTGAAGCAAAAGATTAATTTAGTCTTTCTGTGATGGCCTTATCTTCCCTTAGTGCCCCTTTAACCCCTCGATCACCTAAAGGTCCATCCAACTCCCTCACAGGCTTCCTGCTTCAATATATTTTAAAAATATTTTCTTATGAGTTTTTGCCTCAATGGTCAGCTTCTTTTCAAATTCTCTTTTAGTTTGCCTATCAATGTTTTCCATCTAACTTGCCATTGCTTATGCTTTTTTCTATTTTCTTAAAATAGATCCTTTTTCCAATTTTTGAAAGACATTCTTTTTTTGAAAATAGATTCTTTTACTTAGCTTATAACCATGCCAGCAGTCCTTACACTTTTTTGAATAAATGAAATACATCTGGACTGGGCTTCCAAGATGGAATTTTTAAGCAATGACCATGTCTGATGTAAACTTTTAACCTTTGTAGTTGTACCTTTTCAGTTTGTTTCTATTTTCTTTATCATATCCAAATCTCCCTTTTGAAAGTTTAATGCTAGAGCTATAGATTTATTTAATGTCCTCCCTCTAGTCATTAAGTCAAATTTGATGCCATTATGATTATTGTTTCCGAGTGGTCCAACCACCACTACCTCTCTCACCAAATACTGTATTTCACTAAGCATTAGGCCTAAAATGGCTCCTCATCTCATATCATAGGTTCACAGACCGACTTTTCTATGATGCAGTCATTTATTTCATCTAGAAATGTTACCTCCTTAGCATGTCCTGATGTTACATTTATCCAGTCAATATTGGGGTAATTGAAATCACCCATTATTAATGTGCTGCTAAATTTAACTTCCCTAATTTCCATTAGCTTTTAATTTTAGCTAAGTGGATGATAGAATACCCCCACCTCTATACTCTTCCCCATCACACATGGAATTTCCACCCATAAAAATTCTACTGTGCATTTTGTCTCCTGCAGGATCTTTAACCTGTTGGATTCTAATATCATCCCTAACATAATGGCCACCCCCACAAAGTTGATCAACCCTATCATTGCAATATAATTTGTACCCTGGTATGGCACTGTTCCACTGGTTATCCTCCTTCCACCAGGTCTCTGAGATACCAATTAAATCTAACTCTTCATTCAGTGCTATTCATTCTAACTCTCCCATCTTATTTTTTATACTTCTGGCATTAGCAAACAGACTTTTCAAGGTATATTATAAATTTGTATTAGCAATCAGATGATAGTAGATTTGCAAAATGTCTGGATTTCTTCCAGACTATATCGATTTTTGGTTTCATGTCTGAAAACCAAAGGGGGGCTAAAATGTCCGTAAATAGTCTGGATTTTAGTCCTTCGAGATTTATAATTTTCTAATCTGCTATGGTTTTTTTTTTCTCCAGTTGATGGGAGAGGTGGTGAAAGAACTGTCTGGTCTTCCCAGCTGTAGAGGGAGATTTATGTCAGGCTGGGTGGGAGGAGCGGGTGACAAGGCAGTTCATTCCTGTGCTCCCTCTGCTTGCAGTGCTGGGGCTGCTCTTTATTGCTGCAGGCATGCTCTGGCTGGTGGCATATTCAACTCCCCACCATTAGCCAAAGAAAAAGAAGAGGCACCTTCAGCATGAAGAAAAAAGAGGCCTAGTACTAACAAGGCCATGGGCCTGAAGAAAAGAAACCCCTTAGGGCCGTCAGCAGACTGTGTCCTATTGGTGGCCCAAGAAGAAAAGAGGCCTGGTGTCAGCAGAGCCCAAAGCAAAAGAGAGACCTCATAAGCCTGTCAGCCCAAAACAAAGGAGAACCCCATCAGATTGCAGAAAAGGAGAGACTCTGCAGTTCCTTCAGCACTCCCCATCCTACTGGTGGCCCTAGGAAGAAAACAGGTCTGGTGCCAGCAAGGCTGTTGGCCAGAAGAAAGAGAAAGACCCCACAGAGCTGCCAGTAGACCCCATCCTGCTGGCTACCCAAGGAAGAGAAGAGTCCCAGCCTGCGTTTGTGTAAGCAAGAGAGAAAGTGCATGAGTATGGGTATGTGTGAGTGAGCCAGAGAAAGAGAAAGGGTGTGTATGTGTGTTTATGTGAGAAAGAGATTGAGTGCTTGGGAAACTGGATTCAGACAGCAACCAACAAATGCCCCATCTTTTATGGTCTGGGGAAACAAATAAGCATGGGGAAACTTGCTGATGCAGTTAATATTATCCTTAACCAAGAAGCCTAATAATTTTGATGCAACTCCAAAATTTCTTTCTGTGTCAACGGCAAGAGGTAATGGGGAATTGGATTTAGACAACAACCAATGAGGGTCCTGATTTTTACAGTCTGGGAAACTGTTATATATGGGGTGAATTGTAGGGTGCAGCAGATACTATCATAAGTTTGCTGGGCAGACTGGATGGTAGGGGTGTGCATTCGTTTGCAATGTATTGGCAATCTGCAACATATATGCCATATTTCTTGTATTCGTGGGGGTCGCAAAACGTATGGTGAACCCCCCCGAATACAACGTATCACTAACGAATAACCACCACCCCTCCTGACCCTCCCAAGACTTGCCAAAAGTCCCTGGTGATCCAGCAGGGGCCCTGGAGCGATCTCCTGCACTTGGGCTGTCGGCTGAAAGTATTCAAAATGGCGCCGATAGCCTTTGCCCTTATTATGTCACAGGGGCTAACGGTGCCATTGGTAGGCCCCTGTCACATGGTAGAAGCAATGGTCGGCTGGCGCCATCTTGCGCGCCTACCATATGACAGCAGCCAACCAATGGCACCGGTAGCCCCTGTGACTTAGTAAGTGCAAAGGGTATCGGTGCCATTTTGAATACTGGCAGCCGATGGCCCGAGTGCAGGAGAATGCTCCAGGACCCCCGCTGGACCACCAGGGACTTTTGGCAAGTCGAGGGGGTCAGGAGGGAGGGGGTTGTAGTTAATTAAATTTAAAGGGTTGGGATGGGTTTTTTGGGGGGAAACGAATACATATGTAACTAATGAACGGAGCGGGGTCCCCCGAGAACGGATGCAACGAATTTGGGTCCCGACAAATACGAATACCGAATGGGACGAATCTGTCCCTGCTGCACATCCCTACTGGATGGACCATTTTCTATGTTACTAAGAGAGTGAGTACATGGATGTGTGTGAGAGAAAGCAAGTGAATACATGGGTGTATGTGTAAGTGAAAGAGAGTGAGTGCATGGGTGTGTTTGTGTGAGAAAGAGTGAGTGCATTGGGTGTGTGTGAGTAACCATTTGCTTATATGACAAAAGAAAATGTGTTTGCCCTTTCCCCCACTAATCTATGACAATCTCAGGGTGAGCAGAAATAAAAAAGCTGCCAGATATGGAGCATAGGAGATTTTTTAAATCCTTATTACATTTTATTTTTGAGTATTCTTTGATGTGTCTGCTGGTTTGAAATATTTTATTGGTGTGTGATTAATTTTTAAAACATTTGTTATATGAGTTCTTAATTATTGGGTGCTATTCAAATTGTCAACTACTTTGAAATATTTATTCTTTTGATTCATATTGTTTTTTAATTATTATTGATGTTTTATATTTTTTATTTTAATATTTTATGTTTTATGAGGAATTGTGATTGTTTTTCTATGCTTATACAGTATACAGGGTTTGGCTTTTGTTTTCCAGTTCAGCTTTTGTCTGTACTTTTCTGTTTATAATTTATGGTCCCTTTATTCTGAATTTGTTGAAGGTCTGTCTGTGCTCTGCATGTGTACTGAAGTCAAGTGTTCTGTTAGCATGTAGTTTCTGTGTAGGGATCTAAAGAACCCTGGTTTCTTTTGTTTTCCTGATAGGTGTTTTAAGATTTGCTGTCATAGTTGCAGTATTGCCTTTATATAGATAGGGTTTGAGTTTGTATGCTGGCAAATAATGCTGCTTTGATATGGGAGATTTACTATATGGTAAATAAAATTGTTTATTCATGGCTTTCTGAGGGCTAAGCCCACACTCAACACATGTTACAAAAGGCTTAATGCCACATTGGTTCCAAGTGTCCTTTTTTTTTTTTTTTTGTAGGGTTTTCTGTTTAGCACTACAGTAATGTATGTAATTACAATACCCATTATTTTAAGTGATGTTTTTACCTCAGAAAAATGTACTTTGAATGCCCTTTTTCATATAAAATCAGTTATAAATGTATCAGTTTTAATTGTGTGTGGAAAGAACCATGGGGGGGGGGAGAGGGGGGTTTAAGGAGCTCAAGGCATTAAGATTCACCTAGGGGTAGATTTTAAAAGCAGCGCCCATGTATGTCTGATTTTATAACATGTGCCCAGGCATGCACATGTTATAAAATCCGGGGTCAGCGTGCGCAAGGGGGGGGTGCACAATTGTGCACGTTGCATGCACCGACCCCGCTCCAAGCCACGTTGCCTTCTCCTGTTCCCTACCCCCCACCCTACCTTCCCTTCCCCTACCTCCTTCGCCCTTTCTCCCCTACCTTTGATGACTTCTTACTTTTATTTCAAAACTTACTTCAGCCCTGGGGCTGAAGTAAGTTGCACATGCCGGCCGAGCAACTGAATGGAGGCCTCTAGCCATGTCCCCGCCCCGCCCCCGGACCGCCCCTTTTGTAAACCCACAGGACTTACATATGTCCTGGGGTTTTATGCCCACCGGGCCTTTTTAAAATAGGCCCGGTGCGCATAAGGCCGGTTACGCACGTAAATCCTCCGGATTTACGCGTGTAACCTTTTGAAAATCCGGCCCCTAGGATGCTTATTACCTAATCGGGATCCTTACACAGAAAAGTGAATATGGAGAGAAAGAGGAGACAGGAATGTACAGGGATACAAAAAATGTGTTTAAATTTTTAGGTTCATTTTTGGGAAGTTTGTTTCATACAAATTTTGGGTCTTGAAATGTTTGATTTATTTCATTCTTGTAAAAAAATCAAACATAAATTATAAACTAAAAATGAAAAAAAAAAATGAAATAGGTCCTCCTGGCCCCAATACTTACACTCCCACTCACTTGGAAAAAAATTCTGGGCCAGGATCTTCCCCGGCACGTGAGGATCTGCCGGTGAGGCCTATTTTCAGTCTGAAGCCTCAGCCTTGCATAGGCTGAGGCTGTGAGAGGTTGCCACAATCTTGGCCTCAGCCTACACAAGGCTGAGACTTTGGCCTAGGCTGGAGTCTGGACTCAGGCCCAACACCAAAGCCTAGGCCCAGACTGAAGCTTCAGTCTTGCATAAGCCTTGGCTGTGGTAAGTCGCCGCGACCTTTGCCTCACCCAACACAAGGCCTAGGCTATGGCCTCGGCCTAGCCTGGAGTCTGAACATAAGTCCAATGCCATGGGCCAGCCTGACCCAGAGGCAGGGTCCTGACATTTCCAGGCATGAAGACAAGGCACAGCATGGAGGCCAGGTCCAGGGCTCAGGCCCACACTGCAGCCCGGTCTGGAGACCAGGTCCTGATGCTATGGCCTTGATCTGTATCCTGACCCAATGCCTTGGCCTAGTCAGAGCCAAAGTACTGACACCACAGACCAGGCCCAGGTCCCATGAGGCAGTCCAGCTGAGAGGCTAGGTCATGATGCATGGGTCCCAATACATGGGGGTCAATCTAGGTCGAATTCCAGCTCCAGGTTTGATGCCACAGCCTGGTCCAGAGGCTGAGTCCAAAATCTGGAGGCCAGGGCCCAGGCCTGGAAGCTCCTCTTCTGCGTCTTATTTCCTTGGCTCTTCTATTGCCAAACAATGTTGCCTGCAGGGTTCGTGCTGGAGTTAATTAATTCCAGCACTTTCACCCCAGCAGACAGCAGCATCTTGATGTACAGCATTGCCATACAATACCATACATCAAAATAGCACCTTCCATTAGGGTGAATGCACAGGAGATGGAGTTAGTTGGTGATAGAAGAGCCAAATACAGTTGACACAGAACAGCAGCTCCGAGTTCTGGGTTCTTGGTCTGGGCCCATGTCCAGGTGTCAGCACTTGGCCTCTATGCTGGGCCCTGGGGTTGGGGCTGGGTCCAGGCCGAAGCCCCACCATCAGGACCCTGCCTTCAGGCTGGACCATGACATCAGGTCCAGGGCCTGGCTTCCTGCCTCGGCTTTGGCCCAGTCATTGTGATCTAGCCTCCAGGCAGGCCATGATGATGGGCCTGGACCTGGGCCTGGGCTCCAGCCTAGGCCCAGGCCGAGGTTGAGGCATTGAACTTGCATAGGCCAAGTTTGTACTGATCTTCCGCGACTTAGCCTACGAAAGACTGGAGCTTTGGCCTGGGCTTAGGCTTAGGCCCAGGCATTGGAATCTATTCTCTAGGCTGGGCCCTCGCATCGGGCCTGAGTCCACAGCATTAGGACCTGACCTTCTTTGGATCCCCAATGGATCAGGTACATTTTTAAAAAATTTTCTGGGGTGTCAGCCGAGGCCTCGGCGTCGGTTCAGGTTTAGGCTGAGCTCCAGCATCTTGCTCAGATTTAGGCCATGGGCCCTGCTTTGCATTTCTGTATGTGCCCTAGGTACTGCCCCTGCCTTGGGCCTATGCCTACACCCGAAGCAGTCATTTAAAATAAATGCCACAAATAAGCTTCATTTCAGTTGGGGCCCCTGAATGAAATGAAATGGCCTTATTTGTCATGTTTTGCACATTCATTTTAAATGAATGCACATCCCTAGAGATCATAGCAGCACCTGGAGTCATGCACAGGCAGAGAAAGGAAATCAAAACAGCCAGAGGCTGGGAGCTGGGAGGGAGATCAGTGATATATTTCCCAAATTGTTGAGCATAGCAGAGCCTGACTGTGTTTACTGTCCTATCGTAAGGAGAATGCCATCTGCCACCCATGATACAGGGAGCAACTCACAGAGGGTCCAAGAGTGTCTATATTTATACCCTTGACCAGTGTTTCCCAACCTTGGATCCATGAGACTATACCAAGGGGTCCACCATAAGGGATGCAAAATATTAGCTGAGGAGAAAAAGAGCAGTTGCGATTAGTTGAGCTGCTGCCTCAGGCTAGGAGAGTGAGAGTAGGGCTTATTGCTGGCCTGGAAACTTCATCTCACATTGCCAAGGCCTGGAGGAAGAGTGTCAGAGGGACTGCTTGCTCCCATTAGAAGTCTCAAACCACACAGTTGCGTGTCCAGTGGAGGAGAAAAGACAGACCGATTGAAGCCCTCGAGAGTCATTAACCTCATCTCTTCACTTAGTGAGGATGCAAAGAAGAAAGGGGCCCATTGTCGCTGTCAGAACATTCAGCAACCACTGCTGCACACTGAGGAAAGATTGATTACAGTGGTAAGAAACATTTGCCACTCCTGTTAGTGCACGCTAACTGAAAGTTCGGGTCCCCCGAATCACAAAGGCCCGAACAGCAGGAAATACGAAATTTCCTGCGGTGGGCCAAACACGAAGCACATCTCTAAAAAGTAATAGGTTTCCCCCAACAGCTTGAGATTTCTGTTTTTCCACTGTCGCAATGCATAACAAGAGTTTGGCCAGACCATTCCTTGCAGCACCTTCCCCTGAGGATGCTTGCAATAGTTCAGTCCTTGTCCAGAAGGGTGGCTCAGAGCCTTAGTGAGTACAGGCAGTTTAGTTTGGGTTTTGTTGAGAGAGGAGCTCGTTTTTGCTCCTGCACTGCTTTTGGTTGGGAGACTTCCCAATTCCAGTGCACCCCTTACCTGGGAGGGGCTGTCCCTTCCTGAAAGTATAAAGGACTTTATTAATAGGGATGTGAATCGGGCTTCGAACGATTGAAAATATCGTCAATATTTTCGAAATCATCAGAAATCGGGGGCTCCCCCAAAACGATAGGAAAACCCCACAATATTGATTGTGGGGGTTCCCTTATCGTTTTGGGGGAGGGTGGGAAAAACGGCATACAAAAATAACCCTAAACCCACCCCGACCCTTTAAAACTAACCCCTTAGCTTCCCCCACCCTCCCGACGCCCCCAAAAACCTTTTACAGTTACCTGGTGGTCCAGTGGGGGTCCCGGGAGCGATCTCCCGCTCCCGGGCCGTCGGCTGCCACTAATCAAAATGGCGCCGATGGCCCTTTGCCCTTACCATGTGACAGGGTATCCGTGCCATTGGCCGGACCCTGTCACATGGTAGGAGCACTGGATGGCCAGCACCATCTTGTGCTCCTACCATGTGACAGGGGCTGACCAATGGCACTGGTAGCCTTTGTGACATAGTAAGGGCAAAGGCTATCTGCGCCATTTTGATTACTGGCAGCCGATGGCCCGAGTGCAGGAGATCGCTCCCGGACCCCCGCTGGACCACCAGGGGCTTTTGGCAAGTCTTGGGGGACCCTCCTGACCCCCACAAGACTTGCCAAAAGTCCAGCGGGGGTCCGGGAGCGACCTCCTGCACTCGGACCGTCAGCTGCCAGTAATCAAAATGGCACCAATAGCCTTTGCCCTTACTATGTCATAGGGGCTACCGGTGCCATTGGTCAGCCCCTGTTACATGGTAGGAGCACAAGATGGCGCCAGCCATCCAGTGCTCCTACCATGTGACTGGGTCCGGCCAATGGCACCGATACCCTGTCACATGGTAAGGGCAAAGGGCCATCGGCGCCATTTTGATTAGTGGCAGCCAACGGCCCGGGAGCGGGAGGACGGCCTAGAGTGGGAGATCGCTCCCGGGACCCCCACTGGACCACCAGGTACCTGTAAAAAGCTTTTGGGGGGGGGGGGGGGTCAGGAGGGTGGGGGAAGCTAAGGGGTTAGTTTTAAAGAGTCGGGGTGGATTTTTTGTTTATCGGCTCGGGCGCAGCCGATAAACAAAACCGCGATCAGGCCCGATGCAAAAAAACCCACATGTGAATCGGAACCGGAATCCGAACCGATTCCGGTTCCAATTCACATCTCTATTTATTAATGAATTTTTCTCAATTTTGATGTACCTGGGTGTAATCCTGTTCCTGCTGGTAAGGCAACCCCCTTAACTGAAAGACAGGAAGGAGAAGACAGGAAGTGAAGGAGAAGATAGGAACTGAAAGACAGGATGGAGAAGATTGGATTCCTTTTCATCCAGTGAGAGGACTTCAGTGATTCTTCACCCAGTGGTGATGTTTTAGACTTTTGAGAGTTGCATTTTAGTGAAGAGGTTTTTTGTACCATCCCTCCTCACTGTTTAGCTAGGTTGTATTAGCCCTGCTGCTATCCAGAAAAGGACCTTTTCCCCTAAGAGGTCAAACTACAGAAAGAGTCCAGAAGAGAAGAATTTCAAGATCAAATTGGAGACCCCAACTGGATCTCCATCCTGGGGAATGCAGGACAGAAGTTGGGAACATCTGGGACTCTGTTGGACTGCAGGAACAAGACTTTTTTGGGGGATTTAGGTGACTCCCCTCAATAGGTTTCCCTTCCTGGCTGGGACCCTTGCCCTGTAGACAAGCAAAGGGGGTGAGCTGCTCCCAGAGAATAATACTAAGGACACCTGCACAGAGTGAAGAAGAGAGAGTTCCCTATGCATGACCCGATTGAACATGGATGTGAAGTAAGACAAATAATCCATCGACTGGACATTTATTTAATTTCTGCAAATCAAACTAATGTTTCTCTTGAACACCTATATCATGTCCTACCTGTTTCTAACATTACAAAAGAGGACAATAACATACCTCAGAGAGGATTCCCATTTACCACCTGGGTCTAAAAGGTTAAGCCTTTCCCCCATAGAAAGAAACCTCGGGACTTGTTAGAATTAGGGACTTAGCAAAAGGAGATAGCCCCAAGAGAAATTATTTTGTGTGTCTTCAACTTCCATAAAATCCAAAAAAGGGTTACAATAGCTTTCCAGATATTGTCTTTTTTTCAATTTCTATACAAGTATTTAATGTTTTACTTACCTTAGGGTTTTGTTTATTTATATTTAGCTTTTTGCACTTTTTCAGCGTTTCAAAGTGGATTACATTCAGGTACTGTAGGTATTTCCCTATCCCCAGAGGGCTTACAATCTGTCCTGTCCTTCAGTCAAGAACGACTATTCAAGAATAACTGTTGGATAAGTATTCTGTAAGTACTTTAAGGGTATTAAGTATTAAACCAAAATATGAACAGTAGGTTCAAGAATTTAATGCTTGTATTCACTGTTCATTTTCTGATGTCCCTGTAATTGCTGTCAGGCAGTGGCAAAAATGTATGTATCTTTTACTTTAAGACTGTAGCTGTGTCTTGTTATTCATATTTTCCTTTATTAAACCTTTCTAATCAGAGTTGTCTTGTAGCTGTCTCTTACTTTGTCTGTGTAGGTGTACACACTTTGAGCCTGTGTTTTTCCTGGAGTTGATCTAGCTAGACTGTAGGCTGTGGTGCAAATATACTTAGCTTAAAGTCTGTAGCTTGGTTTCTTTGTAGCTGGTTCCTGTAGCTTCATCCTGTATTTTGGTTCTCTCCAGGTCCTGCAATCGATGCAGCTGCTGGATTGGTGATTTGTATATATTATTTTTTCTTTCCTCGATGTGATACTTATGCTTTAATTAAATAAAATAGGGAGGGACTCACTACTAGAGATGTGCATTTTTGCCGAATTGGAAAATTTCAACAAAATTATCCAATTTGGCATGTTTTGGGGAGCCCGAAAAATGATCGGAATTTTACTGTTTTTTCATGAAAATTCGTTTTTTGGATTAGTGCACACTAACGGGAGTTAGCGCGTGCTAACTTCCCGTTAGTGTGTGCTAACTCCCATTAGTGCGCGCTAACAAAAACTAACAAAAAGTAACAAAATCTAACGGTTTTGTTAGCACGTGCTAACTCAAAAAACAATTTTTCGCGAAAAAAAAGACCTGAACCGCAAAAAAATGACATTTCCCATGGCGGCCGAAAAACAAAGAATGACACGAACACAAAAAACGATTTACATCTCTACTCACTACATTCTCCATGAAAATCTTCTGAAGATGTACTTAAAAGCAGTATTAATTCAGTATGGTCCTGAGGACTTGGTACTCTATTTCTAGCTAAATGGAAAAATAAAAGGATCAGGAATTTTTTCCCTGTTCTCTGTGGGCCAGATCTTAAAAAATACGCGTAGGCGTAGATTTGTTCACACAACCCGGTGCGAACAAATCTATGCCTGATTTTATAACATGCGTGCGCAGCCGCGCACATATTATAAAATCCAGGGTCGGCACGTGCAAGGGGGTGCACACTTGTGCACCTTGCACGCGCCAAGTCCTAGGGGAACCCTGATGCCTTTCCCCATTCCCTACGAGGCCGCTCCGAAATTGGAGCGGCCTCAGAGGGAACTTTCCTTCTGCTTCCCCCCCACATCCCCCTCCCTTCCCCTATCTAACCCACCCCCCAGCCCCACTTAAACCCCCCTACCTTTGTTGCATTAGTTACGCTTGCCCGAGGCAGGCGTAACTTGCTTGCGCTGGCCGGCTGCCGATGCACTTGGCCCCGCCCCATACCACCCCCCGCACCACTGCCACACCCCCGGCTCTGCCCCCGGGCCACACCTTTTTCGAAGCCCCGGGACATATGCGCATCCCAGGGCTTGCATGCGCCGCCGAGCCTATGCAAAATAGGCTCAGCACGCGCAGGGGCAGATTTTCTCAGGCTACATGCGTATGTTACGCGCGTCGCCGTTGAAAATCTGCTCCTGTGTGTGGATAGAATGAAAATGATGGTTAGTGTCTTTTACAGCAGTTGCACTGACTGTAGCATTCACAATGTTTGTTTCTGCAGCAGTTTCCTTCTCTTGTACAATAACTTTGAAACAAAGGTAGCTTTGCTGGTTCTCCAGTTAACTTAGATTTCCTTTGCTAAGCATTATCAAATTCTACTGTTGTCCTGGGTAAAGTTTAACAGTCTCTTAGGTTGCAGGTTGCTGCAGCATTTGCCACTGACTAGCTGTGGTAAAACTCAATCTCACAGAGTCTCAGAGAGAAATTATTAAATTATTCTAGAGTAACAGCAATAGTGAGTTCTTTCTGTAAAGGATTCCCACATATGAACTTGGATCTCTCAGAACAGGAGATATCAAATAAATGTTCACTATGAAATTCTTCAACAATAAAGATTATACAGTCCTGTCTTAATACGCTGACTTTGAATAAACATGCATCTTCAGTTGGGCAGTTACCATTAACTAACTCTTGATTTTTATCCTCTGTATTCAGCATAAGCAATAAACCAAATATACTTATTGTTTTGTAGTATCTTCTTCTTTATTTCACTGGAGCAGGTCCTGTGGAATGGCAGGAGCAATGCTTTTTAGGGATGTGCATTCTTTTTGAATGAATGCACATTCCGCAACGTATAGGTCCCTATTCGTTGCATTTGTGGGGTTCTGAAACGTATGGCGAACCCCCACGAATGCAACGTATCATTAATGAACAAAACCCCACCCTCCTGACCCCCCCCCCCAAGAGTTGCCAAAACTCCGTGGTGGTCCAGCGGGGGTCCTGGAGCGATCTCCTGCACTCAGGCTGTCAACTGCCAGTATTCAAAATGGCGCTGATAGCCTTTGCCCTTACTATGTCACAGGGGCTAACAGTGCCATTGGTCGGCCCCTGTCACATGGTAGGAGCAATGGACAACCGGCACCATCTTGTTTTGCTTTAACGGCTAATACTGGGGACAGTACCAGAAGAAAAAAATAAAGAGCAGCATGCTGTCTCTTCTCAGCTCTGCTTCTGCAAAGCCCAGGTAACTTTTATTTAATAACAATTTTTTTAATCTGTTCATACCTATTTCAATACTGTAACTTTCTCATTAAAGTCATTCTATAGAATTTCAATTCTTTGAGGTATGCCTGCGGAAAATAATTTTCTGAAAATTCAATCTAGCTAAAAAACATGTACTTTTAGCTGTACTGTGATGTGGCATTTCCAGAGGCATGTTTAGGTGGAGTGTGGGAAATAACATATATAGATTTTATTTTCAGATCTACACATTATTTTCCATTTATGTTTATCTGCGTGAAAAATAGGTGCTAAGTCTACAGGTATTTTTTTTACCCCCAAGTATACCTGTACATTCCTTTTGAAAATTAGACACAAGGTACATGGTACATAGGGACAAAATACCTGCAGACTTTGCACCTAGATGGGGAGCTGGAAAATTGTCCCCTTGGTGAGGATAGGCTATATTATTTACTTAAGTATGGTTCTCATCAGGGGTCATTCAACCAATCAAATTGTTTGATTGACAAACATCTGCTTCTGTCTGTATGTTTGGAAGTTTAAATGCATGTAATGTAATGACTGTTTGACTATTCTACTTGCAGACCTTGGAAGAACCCTTACTTGTGGCACTTTATAAAAGTTAAAAAAAAAAAAGTTTGTTATAAAGCACCTACAAAAATAAATGTGTAGATGTCTCAGAATAATTTATTAGATGTTGCTGCCAGGAATCCATACTGCTGAAAACAACTTTTATTGGTCCACTCATCTTGCAGTCATCATAGACAAACTTGTGTGCAGTAACAATCTCACAGTCCAATGTAGAAAGGTGCGTTCCAACCAATGCACAGCATTACCTGCAATTCAAAGTTCATTTTGTAAGCGTAAACTTCACTGCCAATACAGCAAGAAGTTTTAGAATGCTCACAAAATAAGCATTCTAAAATGGGATTAATAATTAGCACCCTTGCATGGAAATTCCATGCAAATGAAGGCATTAAGCATTACTTCTCATTGCAGAGCAATGCCATTGTGTGGCAGTCATTTTCTTAGCATGGGAAACATAACTTCAGGGTCAGAGATTTTATTTATTTATTTATTTATAACTTTTATATACCGACATTCTTGCATTAAATGCAAATCATGCCAGTTTACAGTGAAACAGAAAAAGCAGGAAAAATATTCCTTAGTTGAATACAATGAAACAGCTTAGTTAACAAAGGAAACATAAAAATAAGCCCCTTTGTCGCGCCCCTTCGGCGCGCGACGCCTGGTGTTGAGGCTGTCTTAACTGTCCGATGTTAGTGATGTCATGGGGGGGCGGGTCTAATTATCGCAGCACTTACATCGCTGCTTCTTTCCAGTTCCAGGTGAAGATCAAGCTGTTTCCTTCACTTCCCCTCCCATGACTGTGGGGTGAGAAGCACTGCAGGGTGCCCCTTGATATTATCTGGCTTCCCACACGCGACGCCTGGTGTTGAGGCTGTCTTAACTGTCCAATGTTAGTGATGTCATGGGGGGGCGGGTCTAATGATCACAGCACTTACATCGCTGCTTCTTTCCAGTTCCAGGTGAAGATCAAGCTGTTTCCTTCACTTCCCCTCCCATGACTGTGGGGTGAGATGGAATTAAGGTTCCACTGGTAATTTAAAAAATTTTTAAAAATTGAAAATAGTCCAGAATACTGAGGGGGGAAGCATCCCGGTCAGGAAAGATCACAGCTAGCTTTTGACCATATATTCAGAGCCTGGTTTCATATATCTATTTTTGTATTGCTTAGATGTTATTTCTGCTATATTCCCTTCTTCTTTGGGCACCTGACCTTTCATGACCCTGCAGCTCTTCCTCTCATGTGTGGCTCCTTAATCTACAGATCCTTAGGCTTTTATTCAGGTAAACGGCAGCAGCTGCCACCACTTACCCAGATAAGTACTGATCTATCAGCTATCTGGCAGCAGTGAGTCACTGTCACTTAACCAGATAAGTCAGTAGTTATCTGGGTATCAGGTGCGGATCAATGCTAGTTAGCCAGACAAGTATTTTTAGATCTTTAGGGTTTTACAGGGCTAACTAGTGGCGACCTGTGCCAGCTATCTGGATAAGTACTGACATATCTGGCTAAGTGATAGTGGCTCACCACTGCTAGATAGCTGGATAAATCAATACTTATCCAGATAAGTGGTAGCAGCTGCTGCCATGTACCCAGATAAAACCCTAAAGATCTAAAAATTAAGGAACTGCACATGACAGCAAGAGCCAAGAGATAGGGAAATACCTACAGTACTTGAATGTAATCCACTTTGAAGTGCTGAAAAAAGTGTGAAAATCAGAATATAAATCTAAAATCTAAATAAAATGAAAAGTCAAGTGCCTGAAGAAGTGAAAGTAGCAGGAATACCTGAATTCCTCCCTCCACTTTCCTGAGTTAAAATGTGCGTTCAGCCAATGCCAAACACACATTTTCATTTTTTGTTCATGTTTAATTCCCAATGCATTTGCATAACATTAGCTTACTGATTTGGGAGTTAAAAAATAATATAATCTGTGCATTAAAAATGTGCACTGGTTTGCAGTGCACAATTTTTTAATGCACAGATTATTGCATCCGCATGTTAATCAGTAATCCCAGCATCAACACTTTTAGTGTTTTCAAAATTGTCTCTTCCACTTTCCCCCAGGAGATGTCACCAGAGGACAAAGCAAATGGGTAGAAGAGATTCTGAACAGAGATTTCCTTGGTCAGACTGATCAGGGATCTTCAGTATTGGCCAAGAATGTTTAACTGATATACCATGCTGACTCTACCCTATGCAATCAATATTTTTTTATTCTAAAACAGAGAACCTTTGGAGGAGAAAAACAGAAAACATTAAGCATCATCAGCAGGTCCAGCTCTCTGGAACTCGATCCCACCTGATTTGAGACAAGAGCCATGCTCTTTAACATTTAGAAAAAGACTAAAAACTTGGCTTTTCAAAAAAGCATTTCCAAGCCTTGAATAAAACCTCCTCTCACTAGCACTAACTCGTATGCAATAATGGAATGTAAACACGAATCAACCAACCTCAAACCCTCTCTCACTAATTCCTGCTGAATATTTATCATACTATTACCATTCACAACTGTGTCATATTTATTCATTTAATTACCTATGTACCGTTTCATAGTCTTATTTTTTCACTTGCTATTCTAATGTATCAATAGGCTGAAATGTAAATATTGTGCTGTTCAATTTCTCCCCTTCCATCCCAAGTTTATTTTCCTTGTTTTTTGTAACTTTCCCTCTCCCTTTTTCTGATTCACTGTATTTAAAGTTCAAGGTTCTTATTGAAAATATTGTTTTTTACGTTACGTTATGCTTTACACTCCTTGTTATTTGTAAACCGGGTTGATGTGATGCCTATCATGAAACTCGGTATAACAAAAACAATAAATAAATAAATAAATAAATAAATAAAACCTTTGTCTTTGAAAGTGTTGCTGTATCAAAAAGCAATAGTAAAATGTACTAATAGATAAAACTATTGCTAGCACAGAAGTGGATTTTGAAAGTAGGCTAGCCAGCTAACTTCTGCAGTTAACTAGCTAGACATATGAGTTGAAAATCTAGCCAAGCTGAGAAGCTAGTGAGGTCCATATTGAGTTAATCAGTGAGTAGGAAAGTTATGTAGGTAAAGTTATCCTCATTACTTTACCTGGATATATAGCAGAACATTTCTGGCTAAGAAAGTCATTTACTAAAAGTTTTCTCCCATTCTGTATCTATGGGAAACATGTTTAGAAAATGACCCCCTAAGTGTTCTGATGAATAAAGCCAGATAAAGTTTTCTGGGTAACTTTAAAAATGGTATTTTCTGAACATATTTATCCAGCTAACTTTGAGGGGTTATTTACTAAGACTTGTCTTCAATTCTGTGTCTATGGAGTAAAGCCATAGTAGTTCAGGTAGCACTGAATATCATAGCCAACCAAGTTGGGCCCTGATGGCCATTTTGAAGTCTGAGGTAGGGTAGATAATAGTAATAAACAAACCACTGCTTAATGGAAGTATAATGCTAGGATGAAATGTATTGTATTATAAAATGATGGAAAGATATGAGAAACTTAGGAAGGACCACTAGAAGGCAAGTGAAACAGGTTTAATTAAATATCCTTTAACATTATTCTTCGACTGGTTTAGTTGAAATGATTCTTTGTAGAAAAATGCAGGTATAGAGAACTGTTCTCAAAACTCATTTGAGCAGCCTTGCATTGTGCATTCTAATGATCAGGATGATGGTACTTCAAGATCAGGGGCATGGGTCCATAGGCCCTTTCCATGCTCACCAACCCCCAAATGGATGACAACATTTCCACTTGAGATCTGGTGTGTGTGTGTGTGTATGTGTGTGTGGTGTGTGTGTGTGTGTTTGACCCTCACCTCATTTGCATATATTTGCCACCACTGCCCCTGAACCTGCCTCTTCTTTTTCATTCTTCTGTTACTTCAGTTCTAGCATCCCCAGGACAGTGGTAATTATTAATCTACCAATGGATCAACAGAACCACCAGGAACATCAATAATGACTGATGCACTCTTAAATCAACTTGAAGTACTGTAAGATGTCCTGGCAGCTCCGGTAAATGACCTTTTCAATAGATCCCTGGAAATGGGAGTGGTGCCGTGACCTGGAGAAGAGCGGTTGTGGTTCCACTTCATAAGAGTGGTAGCAGAGAGGAGGCTGGAAACTACAGGCTGGTTAGCCTCACTTCAGTGGTGGGAAAATTAATGGAGACTCTGCTGAATAAAAGATACTGAACTATCTACAAACTGATAAGTTGCTGGATCCAAGGCAGCATGGATTCACCAGAGGAATGTCCTGTCAGACAAATCTGATTGATTTTTTTGGATGGGTGATTAGAGAATTGGATCAGAAGAGCATTTGATATCATCTATTTGGATTTCAGCAAAGGTTTTGATACCGTTCCACATAGGAGCTAGAGATGTGAATCGTGTCCTCGATCGTCTTAACGATCGATTTCGGCTGGGAGGGGGAGGGAATCGTATTGTTGCCGTTTGTGTGTGTAAAGTATCGTCACAATCGTTAAAATCGTGAGCCGGCACACTAAAACCCCCTAAAACCCACCCCCTCCCCTTTAAATAAAATCCCCCCCCCCAAATGCCTTAAATTACCTGGTGGTCCAGCGGCACACTAAAACCCCCTAAAACCCACCCCCGACCCTTTAAATTAAATCCCCCACCCTCCCGAACCCCCCCCAATGCATTAAATTACCTGGGAGTCCTCCGTAGCGGCGGTCCGTGGCTAAATTGGGGGAAGGGGGAGAGCACGAAAACTGGCACACTAGATCGTGAGGTCTTCAGCCGGCGCCATTTTTCAAAATGGCCGCCGCAAAATGGCGGCGGCCATAGACGAAAACGATTCGATGCAAGAGGTCGTTCCGGACCCCCGCTGGACTTTTGGCAAGTCTTGTGGGGGTCAGGAGGCCCACCCAAGCTGGCCAAAAGTTCCTGGGGGTCCAGCGGGGGTCAAGGAGTGATTTCCTGCCGCGAATCGTTTTCCGTACGGAAAATGGCGCCGGCAGGAGATCGACTGCAGGAGGTCGTTCAGCGAGGTCCGGAACCCTTGTGAGATTTCCGGACCTCGTACGGAAAACGATTTGCGGCAGGAAATCGCTCCTTGACCCCCGCTGGACCCCCAGGAACTTTTGGCCAGCTTGGGGGGGCCTCCTGACCCCCACAAGACTTGCCAAAAGTCCAGCGGGGGTCCGGAACGACCTCTTGCGTTGAATCATTTTCATCTATGGCCGCCGCCATTTTGCAGCGGCCATTTTGAAAAATGGCGCCGGCTGAAGACCTCACGATCTAGTGTGCCGGTTTTCGTGCTCTCCCCCTTCCCCTGATTTAGCCACGGACCGCCGCTATGGAGGACTCCCAGGTAATTTAATGCATGGGGGGGGGGGGGTTCGGGAGGGTGGGGGATTTAATTTAAAGGGTCGGGGGTGGGTTTTAGGGGGTTTTAGTGTGCCGGTTTTCCTGCCCTCCCCCTTCCCCCGATTTACGATTTTTTGACGATAAATCGGGGGTAATTGGTATTGTATCGTGGCCCTAACGATTTTTGACGATTTAAAATATATCGGACGATATTTTAAATCGTCAAAAAATGATTCACATCCCTAATAGGAGCCTTCTAAATTAAATGAGAAGCTTCTGAGTGAGCGCCAAGGTGGTGAAGTAGATTACAAACTGGTTGACTGATAGGAGACAGCATGTAATGATAAATTGAACTACACTGAGGAGAGAGCCATATTAAGTGCAGTACCACCGGGATTGATACTGGGACCAGTCCTGTTCAATATCTTTGTGAGCGACATTGCAGATTAGCCTTTGGATTAAAGTGATGTAGATATTTAAAAATTGTGATGTCTTTACTTTGTTGCAGAAAACAAATTGATAATTAATCCTCTAAAAAAAGTGAATTAAATTTACAATATAGTAAATCTCTCATACCAAAACAGCACTAACTGCCAGCACCCAAACAGTACAACCCTACATATGAAAAGGCATATCACTTAAAACAACATATATATTATATAGGCATACACTGCAAAAAACACACTTTCAATAATTATAGTTTAATAGACTTAAAAAACTACCTTTCTTTTTTGTCCCATCCCTCTGTACAACCTGGTGAAGGAGGTAGAGAGCTGTGAGCTGAACTGAGAAGTCCTTCCAGATTATACCATCAATCCTTGGGAGACTCCCAATCAGATCTCTACCCCATAGGGCTGTGGATGTCAGCCTGAACTTTGGACTCAGGTAGGATCTTTTTATGGCATGGGTCTTCCCCATAGGATTCCCCCTCTACTGGGTTGGACAGTTGAGTAGGCAGTGGCCAGCTCCCTCCCAGGAGCCGGAGTGATGGACACCAGCACCCCAGCAGAGACCCTGTGTAAATAGTTCAATTGTACAGTTTCAGTTGTTGATTGTTGGAGCGACAGTAATTGACCTTTTGGAAATGATCAGTAAATATATGAATACCTATTCTGAGTCCATCCTGTCTATCCTTGAGGAGAACACCACACCAGAAAGAAACACATACCATAGAAGAGACTCTCCATCACCTGGGCCACAGAGGTTTTCCCCTCCCCCTATAGAAAGAGCTTACTCCCTTGAAAGCTTGGGAAGGAGGGGAAAGATGGCAAGAGCCGCCCCAATGCATAAATACTTTTATGGCCCTAGGGGAACCACCAACACATCAGCAAAGGGTTACACACTAATAAAAGCAGAATATAAATCAAATAAATAAATAAACAAATAAATAAATAAATATCTAAAAACTGAAGACACATCAAATAACACCCAATAATTCAAACTAATAAGGATTTAAAAATCTCCCATTGTCCATTCCTGGGAACTTTTGATTTCCAGTCACCTTGCAATTATCATGGATTAATGTGTATGTGTGTGTGTGTGTGTGTGTGTGTTTCAGAGCAGAGGTGGGGGGAGAATACACAAACGTTCTCCTCTCTTTCTCTCACATACATATACTCTCCAAAAATCACTTATATACACTTACTCATACATGCTCTCTCTCTCTGTATGTTCTCTCTTAAACACACACTCATTCACTCTTTTTAACATACTTTCACATGTGCTCGCACTGTCTTTCTCAAACAAATATGTTCTCTCATGTTTCTCACACACAATCTCTCTCTCACACATGCTATCTTTCACACACACATATGATATCTCTCTCCCCAGAACATATAAAAAATAGCAGCCTCCTCTTTGGGCCTGCACAGCATCTCTTACTCATGCAAACATACACACACGTTCTCTTACATGATATTTGCTCATATAAAAACACATGTTCTCTCTCACATTCTCTCACAGACACACACAAACACACACATACTCACTCTTTCTTTAAATGGAACAAACACAATGCAGGCAGCATCAGCCTTCTTTCTTCATTCACATGGTTCCACTGATGCAACAATCTCCTTGCCACCTGGTTTGTTGATGCAACAGCCTCTTGGCCAGGTGATCCAACCAACTCAAGATTCTCCTTCAGTGGCATGGCCTCACCAATGGCAGCAGTTTCTTTCTTAAGTCATAGCAGCCTCCTCTCTTCAATCACATGCCCGGCTGGCAGCAGCCTCACCTTTTCAGCTGTATGACCCTGCTGACAAAGGCCTTTTCTTTTTCGCCATGCAGGCCCAGGCAATTCAGCTGCCCATCTTCTGTTTTGCAGGTCCAGCCAACATAGCAGCCTCTTTTCTTCAGTCTGCAGGGAGAAGGGACCCAGCAGACCACAAGGCCTCAACAATCTCAGATCATCCCTTATTCAAAGAGTAGCACAGCAACAATATATGGTGCAGTTGCTTGGAGGCCAAATTCACTAAGCTGCATATTAAAAAAAAAATGTGCATATACTCAGAAATATGTTTAGCTTGCACACTTGAGGGGATACCTGTTGGTAAATATTTATTTAATTTCATTTAAAATTTTTATATACTGCTTTCTGGAAAAATCAAAGTAGTATACTTAGAATAAAAATACAAAACATAAAACATACTAAACCAAAGTAAAATATAATACATAAATCACACTAAAACAATATTAAGCAAATAACACATATATATTATGAATTATTTACATATCTTGCCCATGACCTTCATCTTTCAACCAGAATGCTTGTTGGTAGCTGAATCCTTTAAATTGGCTGCATGCTAAAAAGCTAACACCTGATTTGAGAAGGTGTGAATTTTTAGGTCTTAGCAAACACATGCTAAATAGTGCATGGAGAACAGCATACCATGTTACTGCCACATGCCAGTGACATCCTAATTTATATTCAACATTCTTTCCATAACATGCACATATGCACTAATGTCTTCTGAAACTGGTAGAGTGTACACATTATGGCCTTAAAAACTCTCTCTCTCACACACACATATGTGCATGCTCTCTCTCTCTCTCTCACACACACACACACACATATACATACAAATAAAAGCTTTCAGTCAACACAACCTCTCACACACACACTGGGTATTTCTCTCTTTCCCTCACACACACATACACACACACAAATAAAAGCTTTCACTTTACACAACCTCTCACACACACTCTGGGTATTTCTCTCAAGCTCTCTCTCACACTCATGCACATACTCTATCTCACATATATATACAGATGCTCTCTCACTCACAGAGAATCTTTCAATCACACATACACTCTTTCCCTTACTCATACATGCTCTCTCTCTCACACACACAGCTTTCTAACTAATCCATGGTACAGCATCTGCATGCCTAAGTGGCTGTGTGGAGATTAATGCTACTGTTCTATAAATTGTCCAGCAAGAGCTGCATAGTTTATAAAATATTGCTTATTTCTGCTCTGAACGTATGCACACATTTCAGCACATGTTTATTTCCAATGCAAAAAATTGCATATGTTCTCTACACATTTTATAGACATAAAGGTATATATTTTCATGCAAAATAATTGAGACACTTTGCAAATAAACACCCCAAATTAAAAGCAGAGGCAGGTATTTTCTTATATATATTTAAATTAATTTATATGCCGCCTTATCATACACTCTAAGTGGCTCACAATGTAACATTCCTAAAATCAGAGAAAGTAAAGTATGCATGAGTACTTGGAATCAGCAGTTCTCTGATACCTCCTCCCGTTCATCCAAACTCTCTAGCAATTTACTCTAAATTACCACCAGTTTATCCGGACTTACCACCCAACAGCTGCATACAACAGACAAGTCTGGTTTCACTTGTGTGAGTCAATTAGCAGGTGTATAAGTGTACAAACAAGTCTGATAATGTATAGTGAACCCCACCCTGGAACACCCCTAGACCGCCCCTTTTCTCCTCTGATAAAATGTTCATGGAAAGAAAAATATTTGCGTACTCTTAATTTTTATAAATAGCATATACCTACGTACATACTTCTTACATGCTTATATGCTATTTTTATGCATGGAACCTTTTAATATTTCACTCCACAGGCACTTCACAAACACACGCACTTTTTTTGGGCCTCTCCTTGACTTCATTAGCCACCACGGGATGGGATCTGCTAGTGGCCCTGCTGTCAGGATGAACTCTGCCGGTAGCCCCACCAGGCCACTTCTTTGACCTCTGGCAGGATGGGTTCCACTAATGGCCCCACCAGGTCTCTTCATCAGCCACTGGTGAGATGTTCTCTGTTGGCAGCCCCACCAGGCCTCTTCTTCTTTGGCCACCAGCTCACCAGTGCCCGAAGAAAGTGAGACTCAGGGCATTCAGGAAGAGGCTCGGTGCATTGGTCCAGTGAGTCCATAGATAACAATACTTCTGCTAATACTGTATTGTAAGGAAAAGCAGAGCATGAAGAGGGAATGTGTACATTGACAAGTCTATATTTGGAATGACCTATAGTAAGTAAAGTACTACATATTAACATTTCTCTTAATCTTAACCACCACTAACAGCACACAAAACACTCTAGAAATAGGAGAAACAAAAAGACACCGCATCTTTATTAAATCAGTAGTACAAGCCAAACATGTTTAATACTTCAAGGTAACATAGCAACACAGGAAATGAAGGCAGATAAAATCCCAAATGGTCTATCCAGTTCACCCAGCAAGTTACTTAGTGGTAACTGATGTTCCATGCAGATATTCTTAAAATAAATTTGATATCTTTGTACATTTAGATTTCAATCATGAGAAAATATAAATGTATTACTCCCATCCTTATGACCTGAAATAAACAGACATGCAAATACATCATAATTATTGCAGGAACAGATTAAGAATGAATTCAAGAAAGGAAATTTAAAAAAACAGAGGGTAGGGCAAAAATAAAAGTGCTCCAATTCTATTCTTAAAATATGTAAGGAGAAGCTCAAAATACATCTTCCTAACAAACTGCATATGTGTGATTCATTTGAGCTAGTAAATTGTGATAGAATATGGAACAAAAACAAGTCAAGCACATATCACATGAGCCTTCATTATGCAAAAGTGATTTGATTTATTTACAAGCAAGATATATGAAAAAAAAAAACCCAACAATAAACAGATTCTTGTAACAAATTATTTTCTTCATTTGTGCTTCAAGAATGCTGCATAAATCTCCAATCCAATATACCAGGACTGGGTGTGCCATGGCAGAACCTACCACATGCCTCAGTGTTCACCTAGGAAATGTGATGAGATCTGTTTTACCACACGCCCAGAAGAAGCTTAGTAGGCTTATAAAATAGCCATTATTGTGAAAAATAAAACATTTGATAGATGTTCAGCAAGCAATTGAGAGATTCCACATTTTACCTCACATCTAGTTGGTCATATCTACCTAATCAGTGCATTTAATTTCTGAGTGTTTATTTCATAAACATGAATATTAATGCATTTATAAACCATTTAACAAAAATTGCTTTTAGCCTAATAATTATATCTCTGATGTTTTTAGTGTTCGGGCTCTTTCCTTTTTCCTTATAAGTGACTACTTTCCTTCATGAATTTTTTTCCATTCCCTAAAACGTTTTGGGTATTCATTTCTCTCACTTTTCCGTTTTATTACCTGCATTCAGCTTTGTTCCATTATCTCTGATCTCTTCATTCTTGTTTCATGTCCATGTTTATTTTTGTCTCTGTCCATATTTTTCTCAATTTATTAGTTTTTGCTTTAGTGTAAAATGTTCCCATTTCTTTCTCATTCTTTATTTTGATCAGTCGGTCTCAACTTACTCAGTTTCTCTTTATCTTGCATCTGTGGGAGGTTTGCTGCTCCTGTCTAATATGTTTTTTATTCAGCCATTTGATCTTTCATTCTGTGACCCTCATGATAGCATTTAAGTTTTCACCTTTATCTCCTTGATCATGAACAGGAGAAAACTAACTAAGCCAGAAGACTCTTTGTGTCTTTGTAAAGAAAACTGCATATCTGGGTCCTTTCTTCTCTGTTAACATCATCCTGCCTCCTCTCTTCAATTCTTCACCACCATGGCATCTCTGTGAAGTCCTTTTCCTTGAAGGGGCATTTCCTCCCAGGGTGCACAAAATCATTTCTTTCTGTAGGGGGCTCTTTTCCTCTGCCACTTGTCCTCTCCTCCCCTGAGACTCCAGGGGTGAGTCCTTTCTATGGGGGGGAAACTGATGTTTCTAGCCCAGGCGGTGAGGTGACTACCATGTCAATAGCAGATGTTTGGTGTGGTGCTGATGCTTTGCTGGGATAGATGATGCAGGACACAGGTCTGGGTGTTCAAACAATAAACATCTACTGATTTCTTCAAAAAAGATAATCAATGTCCAGGTGAAATAAATGTAACCCCTTTTTATGGGAGTGGTCATTCCCTTAGGGCACACATTTAATTTATTACTCTTTGGGGCTGCTCTGGCTAGCACTTCTTGCAGGTCCTGAGTTCTCTATCAAAGAGGGGGGATTCTTTATATGGGGGGAGACTCTCGTCCATGGCCCAGACAGTGGTATGTGATCCTGTATGTGATGGTATTTATGGCAACTCCTGGAAAGAGTTTCTGTAAAGAAAACAGGTAGGACCAGACACTAAGTGTTACAGAATAGTTTTACTGATTAGTTAAAGGCAAATAAAATTCCATTTTCAAATGAGCGTGCAGTTAAAGATCATTCTTTTTACAGTTAGGTGTCCTTTTCTTCAGCAAACTGGTTGAGCTTCCTACCTGGTAGTATAAATATGCACTAAAAGCTCTCCTAGCAGTTTAACCTGGATTCCAATTTTAGGGATCACCATTCGCTCTGTGTATCTTCTGACAATTTAGGTTCCTGGAGGGCTCCTAACTCTCCTGAAATGAGAATGTTAGTGCACAAGAGTCTTGGGAAAATCCTACACCATGAGGGAGATCCCTAAGCGGTTTACTCAGTTCTAATGAATTGCAGTAGACTCCAAACAGCTACCCAGCCTGTGCCCGTATTCCCAGGGGATCATCCTGTGGAGGGTCTTCAAGATTATTCTTCTTTCTCCTGTTCCCTTTACGTGACCTCTCAGTAGGAGAGGCCTAAGATGGAACTTCAGGACTGTGCAAATGCAGCTCCAGTCCCAAAAGAGGAGGGGTGGCAAACAGAATCTCCTCAAACAAAATCTGGATCAAAATTACTCTCAGATTAGCCCCTCCCTGACAGGGAGTGCCTGGCAGGTATTTCCCTTAACAAAAAGAAACCCTACCTAATGAGGGGTATAGGCCTCACTTTGACAGAAACTGTAGATAGCTCCTTCCTCTTCAAGAGCTAAACAAAAACACACGCTTACTACACTCTCATCCCCTAGATATTAACGAGGTCTAGCCACTAAAGCTACCTAGAGCAAGAGCTGAAAAGTGATATTCTGAGCAGATGATTCATGGACAACTAAGGATATCTAGCCACCAACCCATAGGAGTGCCTTATCTGTATCCAATTCTAATCCCTTTGCTGCCTCTATACTGACATCTCAGTTGCCTGCTGCATCTTTACATGCTCTTCACTTATCATTGCTTCTCAAACCAAACCCATTTACCTCTTTGCCTTGCCACCATCCTCTATCCACCTGCTCACTGTATCTCTATCCACAGCTCTGTACTGCCTTCTTTTCCCACCTCCCTTCTTCTTTCTTTCTCTTTATCTCCCAGCTTTCTCTCTCTATATGCTTCCTACATCTTTACTACTACTATATTCCCCTGGGTTTGATATTAGTGAGTCCAGGCACCACCACATCCTTAGCTTGTAGAGTTGAAGTGTGCTGATTTCCCTTTGGTTCTTTCAGTTTGCATCATATTATTGCAATGAAGCAGGCAACCATCTGCCTCACCTCGCTGACATGTCCTAATTTGGACTTCAATTAACTGAAGTTCATATTAATTGAAGTCTGAGGTGTGAGCCAGGATTAAATATACTGGGGAAAGGAGGATGTTGAATCTATGACAGAACAGTCCATTGTGTGTATGTGTGTGTGCGTGTGCGTGTGTGTGTTTGTGTGTGTGTGTGTGTGTGTGTGTGTGTGTGAAAGAGTATGTACAGTATATATATATATATATATATATATATATATATATATACTATAAATGCACTTTGTAATGACTTACCCTAAGCTCTACACATGCCATTTGTCTTTTAAATTGTAAGGCACAGCACAAAATTGCATAGTAGATGAAGATTTGAAATGTTGCTGTGGAATAAGCACTCTTTAAATATCATTGCATTTTCCATAGTCAATTTCCTGTTTTAGTAATTCTAATTCCAATTACTTGTAGAAAACAAATGAGATGCAATCTATCAACTTTTGGCGGGGGAAAACTTAGGCCAAGATTTATGCATGCAGAAAGTACTTGTGACACTTTGGATCAAGATTTCAATGAACAGGGTTATAATTACTAAGCCAGTAAAGTAACTGAAATACCCTATTGCATTTCAGCCATAAAACAGAGTATGGAAAATCTTACTCATCTTAATCTGAATTATGGGATACCAGTGAGTAATTAGAAGACCTATGTTTTTGATGTTATTCTATTAATGTGCATGTACTTGAGTTTTCTTTTCAACAAATAGACAAGTAGTATAACCTCAAAAGAGCTATAAAATATTTTTGTATGCATAAACACAACAGAGGAATTAATCTTTTTTCCAGCACAGTGTGTACTTTGAGATGTATGACAATTCCTGAAGACGTTGACACATTATGCATAATTACAGCACTTTCTTGGCTACATCTTGCTGTTGAAAGCCGTGTGGTCTCTTTTTATTTTTCAATGCTTTTATTGAGTGGCATAAACCAGTTGCAAACTATTATAATACCAGCATGGCAATTACAAGACCAAGATGCCAAGCTCTGGAATGTATTTCCCCCATCAGTGGCATCTGGGTGTTTGGCTAGCCTCTCGTCTGGCTCCATGGTTGGCTGTTGTGGTTTTTGAGGTAACTGCTTGTGGGGCTGGGAGGATCAGCTCACTTTTTGTCTGTGTTACTATTTTAAATCTTATTTTTGTTGCTGAGTATGTGAATTAGGGGCACTCTTATTTGTTTGAAAATAAGCTTCACATGTGGCATGTTGTCTTCTCTATAAGAACATCTTACTTTTTAAAAACAAAAGATAGTCATGTCCTGATACTCTGGCTGTAAGATTGTACTATGTGTTTTCATTCATGAACAACATTTCCACATTGGATCCATCTTTTTTCACCAATTCATACATTTTAAGTTTATTTATGGAAAACATTAAGAGCCTGATTTTAAAAAGCATTTACATGCATAAAACTGGGTTTTACTCAAGTAAATGCTTTTTACTCAAGTAAGTGGGCATTTGAAAATTGCTACAATATATGCCATTGAATTGTCCATAGGATTTATTCACGTAAGCGCACTTTACTCAAGTAAATGGCTTTTGAAAATCGTGTAATGTATGTTACATTTCTGCACGTAACTCCTTTGAAAATGACTTACTAATATTTTAAAGTAGCTTAGGCAATGTCATTATTAAGTACATATATAGTATATATATATATATATTGTACATACACACACATATTTTTGTTACCATTTCTGGATTTATAGTCTCCAGGAAGTCTTCTTCTATGCTCTTTGAGGTCAATATACTAAACAGTGTACAACTGTGCAAAGGCATTCTCGCATGCTAAAGGGGCAAATGATGCATGCTATTTGTGATAGCATGCACTATTTGCTCTTTTAGCATGCAAAATTTGGCTATTTTCTTCACAAATAGCATGTTTCCATATAGCTTGCATATGCTAAATTGTATGTAAATTCATAGTTAAGTACAATAAGTAGTAACTGGCACGTTCCCTCACACTGGCACTTTCCCTCACACACTGGCACTTTACACACACACACACACACAGGTACTCTCAACTTACTGGTTCTCTCTCCCTCACACACACACAGGCCTCTCACACTCACTGGTTCTCTCTTTCTCACACACATACATATGTGTGTGAGAAAGAGAGAACCCTCTTAAGCTGGTTTTATTTGTGAGTGTGAAGATTACCAGTGCTGGAAAGGCTGGAATGCCAACAGGGCTCCCCTTACCCCACTGGCAAAAGAGAGAAAGATCTGCAGCTGCCCATGAGTGAACTGTCAGGTATGGGGGGGGGGGGGGGGGGGAAGGTGAGAGAAGATAGGGAAAAAAGGGAAAAGGAAGGGTAAGATAAGCTGGAAGGAAGCATAGATGGAAGGGGATGACTCACAGGCCTGCCACACCTGGGATGATGGCCGCAGCGGAGACAAACATGTCACTTCCTTCTTGCCCTCGGTTAACATCAAGAGGCCCAGCAGGATCCTGGCACCTCCCCTCCCTCCTATATCTATCCTCCTGCCGTGACCAAACAGTGAGACGCCCAGCGGGCAGCCAGCATCTCCTCTCCCACCTGCAGTGAACAAGAAGAAGTCCAGTGGGACCATGGCACATCTCTGATGGTGGCTAGAATTTGAGAAATTCTACTATAGAGACTGTGTGTGGGGGGGGGGGGGGGAGAGAAAGCAGTGAGCATATGTGAGCTTGTGCGTATGTGTGAAAGCCTCTTGAGTGAGTGTGACAGATTACCAGTGAGCTTGAGAGAACCTATGTATGTGTGTGAGAAAGAGAGAACCAGTGAGTGTGAGAGGCCTGTGTGTGTGTGAGGGAGAGAGAACCAGTAAGTTGAGAGTACCTGTGTGTATGTGTAAAATGCCAGTGTGTGAGGGAAAGTGTCAGTGAGTGAGAAAGCACCTGTGCGCGTGTATAAGGGAGACAGTCAATGAGTGTGAGCATACCCTTGTTTGTGTGTGTGCAAGAGGAAGATAGCCAGTGAGTTTGAAACTGCTTGTGATGTATATTTTAGTGAGCATGTGTTTGTGTGGGAGAGGGAGCATGTTTGAGCATGTGTGAGAGAATGAATGTGTGTATATGAGAGAGAGAGAATAAAGGTTGTGTACCCTCTTCTTCCCTCACTAATCCACAACTATCTTAGGGTGAGTGGAGAAAAAATGATCACAGGGATGAAGAGCAGAGAATTATGTTTTATCCCCATTAGTTTAAATTATTTGGTTTAATTTGAGGTCTGCTGTTTTGAAATATTTTATAAGTGTTTGGTAAATTTTTTAAAATGTTACATTTTTAATTATTGAATTTTATTCTATTCATCAGCTGTTTTGAAATATGTTTTTCTTTTTATTAGTATGGTTAGTATTTTATATTTCTTGTTTGTATTGCTTGATGTTTTATGAGGAATGATGATGTTTCTGTTTTTCCATTGTTACACTGCATACAGAGTTTGATGATGAGGTTTTCAGTTCAATTTTTGTCTGCATGTTTCTATTTATATTTTATAGTCTGTTTATTCTGTATTTGGTAAGCATCTGTCTGTGTTCTGCATTTTTGACTGAGATGAAAAAGTCTGCTAGTGTATAATTTCTGTGTAGGAATCAATTACAGCCTGATGTGTTCTGTTTTCCTTATAAGAGGTGTATTTTGAATATTATTTTCTATGGTTAATGATAATGGGAAATTTTCTACTCTGCATCCTTTCTTGGGGGGAGTTTCTGTGACCATAAGATATTGTAGAGGTGTATGGTTTATATTGGGATTCTGTCCTATCCTGTATAGATCTCAGAGACTTCACTTGCATATAGAAACATTTTAATTGATGCTATGTTATCATTTTACTGGTAGTTTTACTAAATGGTTTAAACTGGATAGAGGTGTATTTGCTGCAGAAGAGTTTATTTGTTGCATGCCTAGAGATGCCACTGACATGCATGCCCAGTACTTTGCAACAAAATGGTGCAAAATGTTTGTAGCGGTGCCTCATGCTTTATGAATAATGGTGTTCATTCTCTTCATGAACTGAGTTTGGTAAGAGGTGGGTGTGAAGAGAGGCTTGGGACCCTGCTGGGATTGACTTAACTGGGTGTTTTTTCTGTCATATAGGACGACTCCCTGTTGACAGCTTCATGATAGAAGAACAAAGATCATATAATATTTAATATTCAAGTGTGATGTCCAATTATGTGTTTTACAGGATACATTTTGGGGGAGGGAGAACTGCTAATTGTGATTGAGCTGTTCAACTATCAACACCTTGGGCCTGTGGTGAAGGTAGCTGTTGCCATTTATTTTTCCTGCGAGGCTCTGAACAGAAGAGGGGGGGAGGGAAGGGACAAGTCTCAGTGGGGATGGAAGAAAAAGAGAACTAGGAGTGTGTCAAGCCTGGGGTAGAGAGTTAGCTGGAGGATCAAGCCTAGGGAGGGAAGGGGAGATTGAATCTGGGGGTGGGAGTAAGTGAACTGGAAGATTGAACCTAGGGAGCTGGAGGGGGCCGATAGCAAAAGATTCAATGAGATGGGGGAGGTGGAGAAAGAAAGAGAACAAGCTGGGAGTTGAGGCGGTGGAGAAAAAGTGAGCTGGGGGTTGAACCTGGGGAGAAGGAAAGCTGGAGAAGGGGAGAGCTGTGGGGGTTTCAAGTCTTGGAGGGAGGGGCTCAAAATGGAGGGGCTTAACAATACTCCTGGGGAAATTCTGCATCTTTGAGTAGTAATTTACAATGCAATATAAACAAGTTAATTATTGAGTTTTGACAAATAGTCTGCATTTTTAATTTTTTTATGCAGAGTTCCCCTAGGAACAGATAGGGGCGGATTTTAAGAGCCCTGCTCGCCTAAATCCACCCAAATCCGGGCGGATTTAGGCGAGCAGGGCCCTGCGCGCCGGTGAGCCTATTTTACATAGGCCTACCGGCGCGCACAGAGCCCCGGGACTCGTGTAAGTCCCGGGGTTTTTGGAGGGGGGCGTGTCGGGGGCGGGGCCGAGCGCCGTGCCGTTTTCGGGGCGTGTCGGGAGCGTTCCGGGGGCGGGCCCGGGGGCGTGGTCACACCCTCCGTACCCGCCCCCTGGTCGCGTCCCGGCGCGCTAGGGGCCCGCTGGCGCACGGGGATTTACGCCTCCCTCTGGGAGGCGTAAATCCCCCGACAAAGGTAAGGATGGGGTATAGACAGGGCTGGGCGGGTAGGTTAGGTAGGGGAAGGGAGGGGAAGGTGAGGGGAGGGCAAAAGAAAGTTCCCTCCAAGGCCGCTCCGATTTCGGAGCGGCCTTGGAGGGAACGGAGGTAGGCTGCGCGGCTTGGCACGCGCCGGCTATACAGAATCCATAGCCTTGTGCGCGCCGATCCCGGATTTTAGCGGATACGCGCGGCTCCGCGCATATCTACTAAAATCCAGCGTACTTTTGCTTGCGCCTGATGCGCCAGCAAAAGTACATGAATGCGCCGTGTTTGAAAATCTACCCCATAATGTATGGATCCTTAAACATTGGAAAAAAAATGTGGGGGGAGGGGTCAGCACAGTAATTATTTGCAAAGGGCAGCAAAAAAACTGATGACTCATATACTGAATACACCGCATAACACTTGGTCTGCAACTGGAAAAGGGCAGGCCCCATTTCCTCAACTGACCCTCGGTGCAAGGAAGAGCCACTAATGTGACCCTCTTTCAGGCCGAGCACACCATTCAGCCCCTGTTTGGCTGCATGTTTTAGATGCGCTATTATTACCCCTTATACTGTAAGGGCTAATAGCGCATGGAAAAGGCATGGCCAACCCCCCCCCCCCTGAAATTTAATAGCGCTCATCACATGCAAATGAATATTGATGAGCCTATTAGTTATTCCCCCAGAATACTGAAAGTAAAATGTGCGGCCAAGCTGCAGATTTTACTCTCAGAAATTAACGCCTGGCCAAGGGCAGGCATTAACTTGAAAGCACCGGGAAAAGTGTTCAGAAACGCAGAAAAAACTGCTTTTCTGTACACCCCCTGACTTAATATCATAGCAATATTAAGACGGAGACACCAAAATTAAATACAAAAAAACTGCCCACCAGCCCACGGGTTGGAAAACGGACGCTCAATTTTGCCGGCGTCCGTTTTCCAAACCTGTGGCTGTCAGCGGGTTTGACAACCGAAGCCGGTAAAATTAAGCGTCGGTTGTCAGACCCGCTGACAGCCGCAGCTTCCGTTAATAAGTGCGCAGCCTAATTAATAAGCTGTTAATAAGCGTTAATATGTGTGCAGCCTAATTAATAAGCCGGTAAAATTAAGCGTCGGTTGTCGGACCCACTGACAGCCGCCACTTCCATTAATAAGTACGCAGCCTAATTTGAATACAAAATTGCGTGCCCAGGAGAGGTGCCTGGGCGCGGGTCGGGAGAGCGGGCGTTCAACTCGGAGCGCCAGCTCTCCCGCACGTTTTATTGCATCGGCCTGTTTGTTCACCTCTCTAATAGAGGTATGCAGCACTGACAGACATGAAAGGCAGATCCTTCTCTATACAGCTTAAAAATCTAGTTAATTAATTAATTTATTCATTTGGCTACCTAATTACATCTGAGTCATCTCTAGCAGAAAATTTGCTGTAAATTTTAAGTAGGATTGTTCACAGAACCTTTCCCCTTCAATGTAAAAAGCTTATCTTCCAGATTTTGGAGACAGCTGGAGAGAGACAATGCTTTGGCTGAGGGATACATGCTGTGCATAGCTTTGCTTTTCTGCCAATGTTTTATGAAGAAACCAATATGTACAGCAAGCATTAAGTTACAACACAAACTGTTGCTTCTGCTGCAGAAAACCAGAAAAATAAAGCAAGAACACCAAAGGCAACCACAAGATATTCCCATTGATTGAATGCTATGCCCCCACCACCACCACCACTTCTATTTTATACACAGTTGTTACATATGGTCCACTTACTGCATATATGAAAAAGACGCATGACATTGCTCAGATTATTCTAAGAAATTAAAGGCTTGACTCACCTAAATGTTATTGGAATCTGAAAGATGAATAATGAGTAAAACAATGAATAGTTACTGTGATAAGTGCATATATTCAGCACAAAAGAAAATATTCATCTCTGGCCATAGATAAGAGTTCACATAGCACAAAAGGAGACACCACTATACATATTCCATTAATATGATCCATACAGCCATGCAAGACTGCTTATTAATCCCAACACACACGACTTATATTCACCTCTAGTAGTCCTCAAATGCAAATATAATTTACTCTCCTCAAGGCTATTGCAATTTTGTGCTAGAATGCTGTGGCAGTTGCACAGTTTATGGTAATGAATTTGATAATTTTAAAACATTTTTTATGCTTGGATTAAAATGGAAAACCAAACTGAAAAAAGGCATTTTATTATTCTATATCAGATAACATACAACAAATTAAGGACCTGATTTATTTAGCTTTATTTCCTATAGCCACTGAATGGGAGAAAAACCTACACATCGTGGTTTAGGGTGCCTTTTGACCACAATGTGTTAACAAGAGAAAACACATATTTATACACATTGTGACCCAATGGGCAATATTGACAACCTAGACAGTAATAACATACTGCATCTCTCACAATTTGGGTTTCGTAAAAATCTTATCATGGAAACCCTCCTACTCTCTCTCACTGACGCCCTCCTCACAGGCCTAGACCAAGGTCATTGCTACATCCTTGCCCTCCTTGACATTTCCTCTGCATTTGACACAATAAGCCACAACCTCCTACTCTCATGCCTTACTGACATTGGCATCTCTGGCGCAGCCCTCCTTTGGTTTAAATCCTACCTGGCCAATAGACAATTCTCTGTCAAAATAGGCAATGCCGAATCTACACACCTCTGCCTCACCCAAGGAGTTCCCCAAGGCTCCTCACTCTCCTCCACCCTATTTAATATTTAGCTCTTGCCCCTTTCCAGCTCCTATCAGGCCTCGGCCTCAAATTCTTCATCTACGCTGATGATGTACAAATCATCATTCCAATACAACACTCTATCTCCGAATTGCTAAAATTCTGGGAGAACTGTCTCTCCTCTATAAACTCCTTACTCACAAACCTCCACCTTGCACTCAATTCCTCCAAAACTGAACTGCTCTTTATATCCAAACACCAAAGTCCCAAGCCCCCCCTGTCAAGTGACCCAGCATTCAGCACATTCTCCTCCCAGCCCTTCGTTCGAGACCTAGGAGTCCTGATTGACCAGCACTTAAACCTAAAAAAAAACATCAATAATGTCCTAAAGGAAGGCTTCTACAAGCTTAACATGATGAAAAAACTCAAGACCTTACTCCACTCCTATGATCTAAGCACCGTCATACATGCGACCCTCTCATCCAAATTGGACTACTGCAACTCCCTCTTTCTAGGCCTACCCTCCTCCATGATAAAACCGCTCCAGATGCTGCAGATTGCCGTTGCTAGAACTATCACAAACACACGCATATCCGACCACATAACCCCAATCCTTAAAGACCTCCATTGGCTTCCAATCCCTTCACGTATCTGCTACAAAACCCTCACTATAATATACAAATCTATCTACAAACACAACTCCAGCTGGCTTGATGAGCCCTTCCATTTCACACAATCCACCCGCCCCACCAGAGCAACCCTTAAAGGGACCCTCCACACCCCTTCCTTCAAAAAGGCACAACTTGCCTCTACAAGGGAGCGAGCCCTGTCCTTCGCTGGCCCTACCCGCTGGAACCTACTACCCACAAATCTTCACCTCAATACCATGCGCCTTCAAATTAAAAAAAAAGTTAAAGACATGGCTATTCAAACAGGCATTCCCTGACTAGGACCCCTCCTCCATAACTCCTCTGCCATGGAATTATACTGCTAATTCCAATTTTTTCTAAGTTATTTTGTTAACATGTTATCTAATCCTAGTTATATTTATATATAGTTATCTATATTGTTCCTTCCTCTCTCTTCCACTCTAATTCTTGTTTTTTGTTCCCTCCAGCCCTTTTTCCCTTTCCTGTTCCATGTACGTTCTGCCTTCAGTTTGATGTAAACTGATATGATGTTTCCACTAATATCGGTATATAAAAACTTATAAATAAATAAATAGTGGGACCTAATACTTATTTAGGCCCCAGAGACCCATTCCACAATGTTTTCTGTGCAACATAAACACTTTTAAAAAGGATCAGTATAGCTCTTTCAGGATGGTTTCACGATGCTAACTTTGGCTCTGCTAACAACTCCATTACCATACACAACATGCACAGCATCTTTTTTATACAGCTCCAAGCTTATGTTTTTATTTTTTTGCTTTCATCTTCACAGTTTTTGAGTTACAATTTTTATAATGTCATTTGCACTATGAATACTTACAGAATACAAAGCAAATCGTATACTAGATAACAAGGTAACAGATATACAATTCCCTGGTCTACAAATAAATCTTTATTACAATATATCCATCATACAAATACACACAGTACATATATATAAAGGCCAGCATATGCTCAAATAACCCCACCCCATCACTTTTTAGATTAGTCTGCTTCAAGGAGATCAATTTTAAAAATATTTCGCAAAAAATAATCATCCTATGATACAATATAGTAAATGCACAAATGATTTTCACAGGGACAATTTACATTCATGACTATAGATAATGCTATTGTACAAATTCCAAACTCTACAACAACTATACTTACAACAATGCCTCCTAACTACCCATTATCACACTATAACAATGGTAGATTTGAATTTCGTAATAGCTTGCCTTATCAAACCCATAGCAAAAAGAGCTACAATTCAGATACAGTAGGATATACCTGTCCCAGAGAGGGTCAATCTAAGAGGCCTATTTACTAAGCTGTAGAAAAACGGCTCTGGAAGCATAATTTTACTACTGGTAAAAATTGTTGTGATCCTGCTCGCAGCAGGGCCGCGAGCAGGCTCTTACCTTCTTCAGCCGAACCGGCCCGACCATCAACATCATGATGCCGGCACGGCAGGAGCCATGCTGGGGTTCCTCGTAGTGGCTGGAGGCCGCCATCATGCCGGAGCAGCAGGAGCCATGCTGGGGCTCTCCCTCGCAGTAGGAGGCCGCAAACACCAGTGCTGCAATCCTTGGATGGCAGGGAGTCCGTCCCTGCCGATGCCTGTGTTCTTCGCAGTATGGAGCCGCCCTCGGTGTTCAAAGCATGGCAGGGAGCCACAGACCTTAGTTTTTCTTCACAGCCCGGAGGCCGTCGCCGACGTCAGTCATCCCACGGCCTGGAGGCCATGGTCCCCGGATCCTCCTGCGGCATGGAGCTGCCATCAGCTGTTCTTCAGCAGCAGGGAGCCTCCTCCCATGTTGGGGCCTGCACAGCCCTGCTCCAGCTCCTCCTCTTACAGCAGGGCCGCTGTCCAGGGTCCTGCTGCTTCTCTTCCTGCCTTTCCTAAGGCATGGGGCCGCCTTTCTCTGCACTTCTTTTAGGGCCAGTGAGGGAGTGGTCCCTAGACGATGTTATTTCCTGGATCTGCCTCTTCAGCCTACAAAAGGCTCTTCAGGTCAGTCCTTCCTTGCCTTCGCAAGGAGTAAGTCCTCCTTAGGACTCCACGTCTGCTTCTCCTCCTAGGCACTCTGTTCCATGTGTGATCCCATGTCTTCGTCATTGTTCCATGTTCTGGTCTCTGTTCCGATGTCTTTGATGTTCCTGATGTAATTCCATCCGATGGTGCTATGGAGTCATCTCATCCCTTGCCTAACATGTTTCCTGTTTTGCAGCTCAAGTCTCCAGACCTTCCATTGCCACTGGTACCAGCTTCGGTTCTGGCCTGTCTCCGAGCTGCCGCTCCGAGTTCTGTATGCTGAGCCTGGGAGCCTGGGTTTCTATTCGGGTCTTCAGGTGGCTTGTCTCTGCTTCTTCCCTTGCTCTGTCCTTGAATGAACTCTGTCTTTCCTGTCTAAGGTGTGGTCTGTGTCCAGCATGGCTGGGCTGAGAAGGATGCCCTTCGGCATTGGCCTAGAGTCTTTGTCTGTCCTGTAATGCCTTGAGTCTTCATCTGTTCTGCAACGCCTTGAGTCTTCATCTATACTGCAACATCTTTCTTCATCTGTCCTGCCACGTCTTGAGTCTTCGTCTGGCCTTTCATGCCTTGAGTCTTCGTCTGTCCTGCCATGCCTGATGTCTTCATCTGACTTGCCATGTCTTGTTCCATGTCTCTGTCTGGCCATGACCTCTGTCCGGCCTGCCACTTCATGCTGCTACCCAATGGCTAGTTCGAAAGGGCTTGGAATGGTCAGAGGACCATTCAGAGACTAGAGATGTGAATCGGTTCTGGAATCATTTCTGGAATCATGTTCGTACTAGAACTGCGGGAAATCTTCGATTCCCATGGGACCGGTTTTTTTTTAGCTGTCCCGAGCTGAAAAAACCCCCCACCTTGACTCTTTAAATCTCATTATTTAGAATCCCCCACCCTCCTGACCCCCCCAAAAACTTTTCTAAATTACCTGGTGGTCCAGCGGGGGTCCCGGGAGCAATCTCCCACTCTCAGGCCATCGGCTGCCAGTAAACAAAATGGTGCCAATGGCCCTTTGCCCTTACTATGTGACAGGGGCTATCGGTGCCATTGGCTGCCCCCTGTCACATGGTAGGAGCAATGGACAGCTGGTGCCATCTTTAAAAATGGCATGGGCCATTGCAGTCTGAAATCTGAATGTATTGTACACAGCCAGTGGATCTTATGAAACTATGGAATCCTTGCCTGTTTAGATTGCAGATTTAATCTAGTAAGGGACGAAGCAGATCCAAGTTAAAAACACTGCTCTATTCCGTTTGGTGAGGGAGGATTGCACCAGGGGAAAGAGGTTAAGGGAAGGATCACATTCAGGTGGAGATGGGGAAAGATCACACTGAATATCATTGAAGTTCAGGACGACCCAAATCATGTGCCTAGGGGAAGTTGCCCTGATTTACCCTACCCTAGGAATGATCTTAGAAAAAGCAAAGTCTAGCTCCTCTATTACTACTGTTATTTCTGCGATGAGATTTGGAGACCACTTATATGGTTTCAAATGCTCATAGTAAAGAATAAAGTGCAGAATGAAGTAAGAGTCCACACAGTGATTCTAGTATAATGTAGAAAATGCTTTTACTTGGTGGTGGCAACTCCACAAACTTTAAACAGTGCCTTACAGATTCTTAGCAGGTAACCTGACACGGAACCCGTGTTTCGCCGCGAGGCTGCGTCCGGAGGGACAGAGCAGAAAATTTTTAAATCTGCTGAAATTTTTAATTGGAAGTGTCCGGGAGTCCAATTAAAAATTTCAGCAGATTTAAAAATTTTCTGCTCTGTCCCTCAAGACGCAGCCTCGCGGCAAAACACAGGTTCCATGTCGGGTTACCTGCTAAGAATCTGTAAGGCACTGTTTAAAGTTTGTGGAGTTGCCACCACCAAGTAAAAGCATTTTCTACATTACACTAGAATCACTGTGTGGACTCTTACTTCGTTCTGCACTTTATTCTTTACTGTGTATCATTCAAGTGGAGCACTTGCTCTCCTTTGTTGTTTCTGGACTATTCAAATGCTCATACACATCTCCAACTTTTAATAATTTTTACATGCATCAAATAATTAGGTTAAAACAAAGAGACAGTAGATACTAGTGTAACAAAATGTTGTTAAGAAAATGGAATATTTAAGATGCCAGCAAGCCAAACAGTGACCAGATCTCCCTGGTTCCAGTTTTAACAGTTTAATGGCCCAGTCACCACCACACCAATTAGGTCAACAATATCAATTACACAATAGTGCAAATAATTCTATAGTAGAACATAGCCTTTATGATTTGTTTATGATCTGCACCATTTCATTCAGTACTGATTCTGTTTTTGTACTGTCAGTCAATATTACCATCAGATTGTGATTGATTACTTCATGCTACACGTCTTTTGTTATCTGTATCATTTACAGACCATGCAAAAAGTTCTATGTGGAGAAAATGGTAACAACAATTAGGATCAAGATGATTGAGCATCACAGTTGCCCCACTGGCAGCATATTTTGTAGCGCAATCTCACACTTTTACTGATTTGCACTATGGTGCAATCGTGTCATTAAACTGCTCAAATTGTATCAATATTGGATTTATAAACTGAAGACATTGGCTCCTCTAGGACTGAATGCATAATAAGATCTTTCTATCTTCTTGTGATAATAATCTGTGTTTGAATGGGAGTCTCTCAGTTTGTTCATTCTTTTGATGTGTTCATTTTTTAGCACCTTATGAGTAACGTCATCATGCACATATGGCAGCATAGCAGCACTATTTAAACTCAATGTTTTGGAGTTTGAATGGCCCTTCTAAGGATACATTTTGTACCAATGAATGTGTGAAACCTTTATTGGGGAAAGAACACACAATAAGATAATTTGTTGATTACTTTCCCCCTGATGAGTCATTTGATAGAAACCTGGCTAGTGTCAGGGTTTTTGACTTGTTCAGAACAATTGTGCAATAAGAATTGTCATAGCTGTAAAGATTTGTATTTGCATCTAACAAAATCTATCAAAATTGGATGATAGATTTATGGAGGATTTTGTATTCATTGCCTATCTAGAACATAATATATGTATATTATAAACTTCTGACAAGATGAATAATAAAGAGGTCTGAGTGACCATGGAGATTTTGTCATTGTCTGGCTTGTTAATACATTTCATATTCCATTTTCTTAATGACATTTTCTTTCACTAGGGTCTAGAGTACAGCCTGTTTTTATATTATCTTTTTACTTTGGGTTAATTAATTATCGTGGGATTTTTTTTTTCACTTTTTCTTTGTACCAAATAATTAGGATTATAGTTGCAGTAGTTTTTTGTCTTAATACTGACCTAAAGAATGGTGTATTAGCTCTCAAATGCTAGTCAAGAAATGTATTTTTAATCCTTTTTAAATGTATCTCTCAGTTCTCTGTTGGGCCATTTCTGCAGATAAAGCACTACTTTACTCTCAGAAATCTCTTTGAAAATTGCCCTCCCCATGGTTTTATACCTTCTTGCTAACCTGGACCATCTTACAAATTTTATATGCTGTTCTAATTTTAGAACTAGCTAGATCCTGTATAACTAAAAAAAGTGCATCAGTTGTCAGATATTTTAGCAATCATTCATTTAAGCTTGGAAACCATATTTTTAACAAACCACTAATTTTCCTCCAGGAGCAAATATAGCTCTCTAAGTTGTGACAGAATGTGAAGTCCAAGAATAACAATAGTAGCAATAATCTGCATGAATGGAATGGAGAAAAAGCTTAAAAATTACATGGTTTAGGTTCCAAGTGAAATATGTTGCTGAAAAAAAATAAAGTAATATATTTTTCAGAGGATTACAGTACACTAGACTCCTCGTCATACACACAGTACACCTGCTTTTTGCTTGGTTATTTTCTCCCTCAATAAAATATAATTTACAGGAAAGTAGTTGATTCACCCCCTGTGCTTTCAATCTCTGGAGGGAAAATATCTCTATGCATTCTGGTTTTGTCAAGCAGAAAATATCATACATGAGGATAGTGTGAAATATTTGGGGTAGTCATAAAGAGATTTGCTATAGCTCAATAAAAATAGTCTTGAAAACTATGGGAAAGCCATTAAAAAAAAAAAAACATTAATGCCCTTGGACCAGCCCATAAAGGATTATTCAACTACACATACATACATGTCTTTTGTTTAATTCCTGGAACATTTAAAATGGGATATACTTACTACTGTCTCTTCTACAGCCATGCAGATTTCATTACATTCAATAGAGGCAATATTGACGTTTTTATTATTTCTTTCTTTCATGGAAAAATAGGAAATCTATATATAAAATCTCTAGCTGTTTTAATGTAGAATGGAGAAGACAATTTTGAAAGCCATTTACATGTGTAAATTGGCTGGCTGAAAATTGCCTTCTCTCAATACAGTTAAAAATCTGCATGTTATTCCATAACACTATTGCGCTTCAGTGGAAGAGAGCGCAAGGGGGCGCTCCCAGGGCGAGACGAGAAGATGTGTGCCCTTGCGGCAAGACGGCCCAAGTCTGGGAACTGGGAGCCCGGGGACTTCCACTGGACCTTCATGCCTCCGGAAGACCACCAACACAATGTGGTCTCTGAATGGTCCTCCGACCGTTCCCAGCCCTTTCGGACTCACTGCAGGGAGCAGCAGAGGTGGCAGGCCAGGCATGAGGCAGAGATCAGGGATGAAGAACAGACTTGGACAAAGATCAGACGTAGATGAAAGTCAGATGTGGACGAGGATCAGATGTAGATGAAGGTCAGATGTGGACGAGGTTCAGGCTAAAACTCAGCATGAGAAGGAATCCGGGTGATGTCTGAGGCAACCTCCATCTTGGACGAAGCTTCATAGGCCTGATGAAACAGGCCAGAGAAGTTGGACTGAGGATGGAAGGGAGCTTAGCAGCTGAGTCCAGAATTGAAACATCTGGGACAGGATAAAACTCAAGATGGAGAAGACTCCGGATAGAGCATTAATACCCACAGCCGGGGAGGAGGCAGCGGTGGCTAGGATTGCCCTCAGACTATCCACCCGGAGCACTGCCCGCTGGGGGCTAGGCGTAGCCAGAGTACAGAGCATCGGAGGACTATATACATGAAGGCTTCCAGGTGGAAATCCAGGACATCAGGATGAACTCCTCGGACACTCAATGAAGGGCAGCCGGGATGGATGAAATGGACATCCAGAAGACTCCAAGCCAGGAGGTGGGAGACAGGAACATAGAGGTCCTCAGCTCCGTTGGTGGAATAGACCCACCAGTGCCCTATGCACCCCAGCAGGAGTGGTCACGGACCACTGTTCCGCCGCAGTGTGCCCAACCAACCCGGCCGGCTGTTCGCGGACCACGTTGGGATGGATCATGGCAAAGACTTGGACATCTGGAACAAGGACTGACATTGGAAGTCAGGACGAAAGAGACATCAAGAGACAGGCGAGATATCAGGACTGAAGACATCAAGGCAGGAACGGAAGACAAGACGAGGGATGTCCAAGGACAAGACTAGGAACAAGATGATGAAGAAGTATCAACGACGAAACAGGAACACCTAGCAGGAGACAAGAGCAGGAAGTCCTGGAGAGAACTTACTCCTTGCAAAGGCAAAGATGAAGTGGCAGCTGAGCCCTTTTGTAGGGCTGAAGAAGGAAGACGACCTTGATGACATCACAGGCACCACTCCTTCACTGGTCCTTTAAGTGAGGGAGAGAGACGTGGGCCTGCCACTAGCAGGGCAGGAACAGGAAGTCTGCAAGACCCTGGACAGCGGCCCTGCAGACGCCGATGTCGAGGAGGAGCCAGAGCACAAGTTGGGCTGTGCAGGTCCCGACGCTGAAGCGGCGGCATCCTGCCGTTCAGAAGGGAGAGCAAGGTGGCGTCCTGTTGCCGAGGAACAGACCGGAGGCCTGCCGTGGAATGGCGTGGGCAGAGGCTCCATGCTGTGCAGAAGGCCCCTGAAGTCCGCGGATCCCACTGCGGCAAAGGAAAAGTAGTCATCAGCCTCCTGCCTTGTAGGAGGACCGTGACGCAGCTCCAGCTGCGCCTGCACACTGGTGGCCCAGGCCACGAGGTAAGAGGCCTCCCGTGGTTCTGACCACAGGAGGATTTGGAACAAACACATGCACTTTTAGCTGCTTCTATAGGAGACGTTCTATGAGGCATGCTGAGGTTGGAGGAGGAAAATAGCATGCATAAAATGCACTTTAAATTACAGATATGTTATTTTGCATACACAAAGTACTCGCAGAAAAAACAGGTGCAAATATAAATTGGTACTTTTTACCTGTAGGAACTTTCAAAGCAAAGAACTCATGTACTTTCCTTGTGGAAACTGGTGCAAAGTCCACAGGTAAAACGTATCCACAGACTTTGTCCCAACATGTATAATTTGAGAAAATAAAATCTGTAATTACCTTCCTCTTGAAAAACCACTGACTAGAGATTTTCATGTCCAAAGAGACTTTTAAAGAGAGAGCACTGCTTTCTCCATGGCGATGACACTCACCATCTTTAATGTCACTAGGTAATACCTACTAGAGATGTGTTTCAGTTTGTTTTTTTCATTTCGTGGTTCGGTTCAGGTCCCCCACAGGTAATTTTGTTTTTTCCGTGGTTCAGGATTTTTTTTTTTTGTGGTTCTTGAATTTTGTGTTAGTGCGCACTAACCATGTACATCAATAATACCTACACCTTATTAACACTATCATCTACATCAGGAGTGGCCAACTCATCCTCAAAAGCTATAATTAGTAGGGATGTGCAGCAGGGTCGGATTCGTCCCATTCGGTATTCGTATTCATCGGGACCCATTGCATCCGTTCTCGGGGGATCCCGATCCGTTCATTAGTTACATATGTATTTGTTTCCCAAAAACACCCCCATCCCAAAATTTTAAATTTAATTTACTAGAACCCTCCACCCTCCTGACCCCCCCAAGACTTGCCAAACGTCCCTGGTGGTCCAGCGGGGGTTCTGGAGCGATCTCCTGCATTCAGGCTGTCGACTGCCGGTATTCAAAATGGCGCCGATAGCCTTTGCCCTTACTATGTCACAGGGGCTACCGGTGCCATTGGTCAGCCCCTGTGACATAGTAAGGGCAAAGGCTATTGGCGCCATTTTGAATACTGGCAGCCGACCGCCCGAGTAAAGGAGATCGCTCCAGGACCCCCACTGGACCACCAGGGACTTTTGGCAAGTCTTGGGGGGGACTTCTGACCTCTGCAAGACTTGCCAAAAGCCCCTGGTGGTCCAGGAGGGGTCCTGGAGCGATCTCCTGCAATCGGGCCGTCAGCTGCCGGTATTCAAAATGGCACCGATAGCCTTTGCCCTTTTTATGTCACAGGGGCTATCGGCACCATTTTGAATACCAGCAGCCGACAGCCCGAGTGCAGGAGATCGCTCCAGGACCCCCGCTGGACCACCAGGCACTTTAGGAAAGTCTTGGGGGGGTCAGGAGGGTTGGGGTTTATTTGTTTTAGTGATACGTTGTATTCGTGGGGGTTCGCCATACATTTCGTGACCCCCACGAATACAACAAATATGGCATAAACATTGCGGATTGCCAATACATTGCAAAAAATGCACACCCCTAATAATTAGATCTGGTTTTCAGGATAGCCGCAATGAATTTTCATGAGATAGATTTGTGTCCATTGTATGCAAATATATTGCATGCATATTGATTATGAATAACCTGAAAACCAGGTCTGTTTGTGGCTCTTGAGGACCAGAGTTGGCCACCACTGAGCTATAATCACATTATGTGCCCTTCCTTTTTAAAATGATGTTTACAGTGTTTCCCCTCATATATACATGCATACAACTTTTTCACATATAAAATACATTCATATTCACAACAGCCTTTTGCATAGCATGGCTCTAAAGCTCCCCTAGACATGGGGAAGGCAATTTTGAAAGTTATTTTTATTAGTAAAACTTTGTTTTACCCACAGAAATTGGATTTTTGAAAATTACTGACTCTCAATGAGGGTAAAAGTATGTTCAGTGTTCCACAGTGTGCATACTTTTACCTGCATAGTGTAGAGGTCTTTCCAGGGTGGGGCTAGGTTGACAGAGGGACAACATGCATAGTTTAGCATTTTCAAAACTATGTGTATGTTTTTACATGGAAAAAGTGCCTGCAGAAAAAAAACAGGCTCAAATATCTGTGGCTATTTTTTCCTGTGCAATAATCAAAACCCATAGAGTTTCCGCCAAAATGTTCAATTTGATTATTGCCCCTGTGGAAATAGATCTGCTTCGTGTGCTTTCTCCTGTTGTTTTTCAGCAGCTCTTGTTCTATTCTGGATCATCTCTTGGCAGATATATAGGTAGCGGCACCTTATCTGCTTATCTCTGTGTTGTGTATATATATATATATATATATATATATATATATATATATATATATCTGATAGCACCTTAGTTTCCTGTAACCTAAATCATGTCAAACCATTCTCAGCGGACAAGCAATACCATTAATCACTCGCTGTGTTTAAAATATATTTATTTGTTGTATGCTGATGTAGCATAGATTCAGAATTTTTTATCTACATGATACAAGTACACTCATAATCTGCACACTATGAGGTAGATTTTAAAAGATGTGTACTCACATCCATGTAAGTGTAGTTCCCAGCACACACACATGGACATGCCAATTTTATAACAGGCACGCATTGCCTGTTATAAAATATGATACCCGCATGCACATGCGTGCCCAATTTTATATTGGTGCACACATGTGCAGTGGCTCGTGGCTCGTGCATGCAAGGGGATGATTTTCAAAAATAACGTGCGGCAACACGATCGGCCATTCCTAGTTCCCTATCCACCTGCCTACTTTTCCCCCCTTTTCCCCTCTCCTCCTCGACCCCTAATCCCCCAACTATTAGAATTGTTTTTGTTTTAAACCTTTCTTCATCTTTGCTGGTGAAGGAAATTCCACACGCTGGCTGACTGCCAACGTGGGCTTCCCCGGGACAGGGCCTAATGGCCACTGTCCTGGCTGGCCCCCACCCCACCCCTGGCCTGCCCCTTTCACAGAGCCCAGCACTTCCATGCATGCCGGGAGATATGCGCATGGCCAGGCCATTTTGAAAATGTGCTTGGTGGGTGCAGGGCCTGGCCACGCTCATATCTCCCAGTATTTACGTGCGCCGGGTTCTGAAAATTTACCTGTAATTGCTTCATGTAATATAGCATAAGATGGCATTTTATCTCTCTTCACTATTGCCATCTTATGAGTCAGATACATTGTTTACACTTTGCTCGAGGTTTATGGCCTATCGGCATAATTTAGCCTTTACATTATACTTTCAGTTATTTGAATTTATGATTGCAGTTAAGCCTCTCATACTTCTGCAAGTATTCATACAGCCTTCTATGCATAAAGAAGCATATATGCACAACAGGCACACAGTACTGTTCCAAACACACTCAGGACTTCATTAGAATAACACATTTCAGTCCATATTGAGTAATCGAGGGAGCAGGAAAGTTATTCTTGTAAAGTTATCCAGGTATGTTTAGCTGAATATTCAGAAGAACCTATCTAAATAAGTGTTCTACTGAATACATACCTAGATAAAGTTTCAAGATAACTTCAGAACAGGTTATTTATTCAACCAGACTTTTTGTTCAGCAAGCACAGTGCTGCTCAAACAAAGTGAAATGGAGTCCTGGTGTGCTCACCAACACCACCTCTTTTTACCTGAGTAAATTTTATGCAGGCAACATTTAACAGGAAAGAGAAGAAAAATATGCCAATTCAAGCACAATCCTCCTAAGTGTGGCGGAGACACTCAGCTTACTAGAGTCAGCTGGGGGTTAGTATCTGCTTTTGTGTAATCAGCATAACTAAAAAAAAAAAAAAAACCCAAACTTGGTTAGCCATCAGTTCATTCTATGAGCAAGGGGTTTAGGAGATATCCCAGAGGCAAGGAAGCTAGTAGTTTGGAAGAAGGGTTTTTTTTTTATATATCTTTTGGAATCCATATAAGGCCATACAGACACTTTTGAAGTACATGGGAAGTCACCCTAAGAAATGGAGACTCAAATGTGATTAAAGTTAAAAAAAAAGGAGACAGAGGGCCCAATCTAATAAGATGTGGCTTAAAACCGTGGACTAAAACTCAGCACACAGAGTTAAAAAAATATGTAATGTCTGATGCAGTATGCTAATTATATGCTAATGCATAACGAGCAAAAGTGCTCTGACTTGAAAATATGCACACAAACCTAGGTTAAAAATGGGTGTTCAGCACATGCTGATCACACATTTTAGTTCTTGAGAATGGGGCAGTCTTGACATGATTTATGCATACAAAATGCTTTCAGCACAGAAAACATTGTGTACATAAATCATATTTGTCATCACAAGGTAAATTTTTAAAGATCTGAGCATACCAAAACCAAGAGATACACGCACAAGTCGGGCCGGTGCTTGCCGAGCAGATTTTAAAAGGTGCCCACGTACATGTGTACTTGCTGATACGTCCACAAATACATTTTCCGGGAAAAGGGGCTAGACATGGGTGTGGTCTGGGCAGAGCAAGGACGTTCCTGGATCGGTACAATGAAGAACTAAGACACTCTAAACAATTACTGAGGAAATCCGAGAAACTTTGGCGGAAAAGCCAGACTTCAGAATCACTTGGAAAATAAAAATCACTACTTTCTCAATACCGGGTTTCAGTCAACTATGCAAAGAAAGAACAATACGCTAAACAGTTCCACGGAGAAATTTTTAACTCTAAATTATTCTTCGAGGCCATTAAACATCCAATCAAGGATCCATTCTCCTCTATCTCGAGCTAAAACTGCTTCTCTAAGAATGACTGTAATAAATACGCCAATCATTTGTTAGAAAAAAATAACTAGATTAAAATCTCAATTCCCTGTCTGCCTACCCACCAGAGAATAAGAAGAAAAAGATGAACCAGCTAAATGGACCACTTTTGGCAGGGTCTCTAAACTACAAATCATGCAAATCATTTCTAAAATAAAACCCACAAATCACCCTCTTGACCCCTTTCCAGCTAGCTCCTTAAAACAAATACAGAGCATTATCACTCCAACAATCACATCCTTTATCAATCAATCTCTCTTGGAAGGTCTAGTCCCAGACAGGGTGAAACAAGCAGTGATAAAACCTATCCTAAAAAATAAATCCAGCAGTTCTGACAATTGGGAAAATTATCGACCTATATCTAACCTGCCCTTTTTTTCTAAAATTCTTGATAAAGCCATTTTATCACAACTAGAAAACTATCTTGATGACCATCACATTCTACATCCAAACCAATTCTGAATCAGAAAAAATTGCTTGACCAAGATCTTACTTGTAACCTTAATTGACTCCATATTATGGGGGTTTAACAATGACTTATCTTATGTCCTGGTACTAATTGACGTAACAGCAGCCTTTGACACTGTTGACCATACCCTTCTATGCCATCAGCTGAGAAAAATAGGAATTGACAGTGTTGTATTAAAGTGGTTCACCTCCTTCTTATTAAAAAGGACATTCCAAATCAAACTGGGCAACCATATGTCTGACACCTTCCCGATCGAGGCAGGTATCCCCCAGAGTTTAGCACTATCTGCAATTCTATTCAATATCTACATGCTTCCCCTATGTAAATTGCTATCTGATCTAGGAATCACCTTCTACCTTTACGCTAATGACATTCAGTTCTACATAACTTGCACCTTCTTCATTGAAAATACAATATTGACTTTTGCAACACACATGAGGGCTATACAACATGAACTATTCAAGCTCAAACTAACTTTAAACACAAAAAGAACCTGAAATCATTCTGTTAAGAAGAAACCCACCTATAGCAACTCTGCAGACTCTAGAGATGGGCAACACCAATATTACACCAAGAGTAGGACTTAGGTTCTATCAGTCTGTATTCCTATCAATGGAAAAGCATGTAAAATAAATTAATCAAATCAGGTTATGCTAAACTATGTGTACTACATAGACTGGGACCATTGCTGACTCACGCAGACTTCCGCACCATCCTGCAAAAACCTAGACTACTGCAATTCACATCTACTTGTAGTACTTAACTGACCTCTAAAAAAATCTACAACTACTACAAAATGCCGCCGCTAGACACTTACGGGCGGATTTTCAAAGCCCTGCTCGCGTAAATCCGCCCGGATTTACGCGAGCAGGGCCTTGCACGCCAGCGCGCCTATTTTCCATAGGCCGTCGGCGCGCGCAGAACCCCGGGACGCGCGTAGGTCCCGGGGTTTTCGGAAGGGGGCATGTCGGGGGCGGGGCAGAATGACACTGTGTTTTGGGGGCGGGGCGCGGCATTTCGGGGGCAGGCCTGGGGGGTGGTTTCGGGCCGGGGTGTTCCGGGGGCGTGGCCACGCCCTCCGGAACCGCCCCCGGGTCCGGTCTCGGCGCGCGTGGATAAAGGTAGGGGGGGGGTTTAGATAGGGCCGGGGGGGTGGGTTAGGTAGAGGAAGGGAGGGGAAGGTGAGGGGAGGGCGAAAGAGCGTTCCCTCCGAGGCCGCTCCGATTTTGGAGCGGCCTCGGAGGGAACGGAGGCAGGCTGTGTGGCTCGGCACGCGCCAGCTGCCCAAAATCGGCAGCCTTGCGTGCGCCGATCCAGGATTTTAGAAGATACGCGCGGCTACGCGCGTATCTTATAAAATCCAGCATACTTTTGTTTGCGCCTGCTGCGCAAACAAAACCAAATTTGCCCAGTTAAAAGAGAGGTCCTCCAACTAGGGATGTGCAGCCAAAATGTTTTCGTTGCATTCGTGATTCGGATTCATTGGGGCGCAAATGCATTACATTCGGCCGTATGGCGCCCCGATGCGTTAATATGGCGAGTTAAATTTGTGTCCCAGCTAAAATTAAAATTAACTACAACCCCCCCACCCTCCTGACCCCCCCAAGACTTACCAAAACTACCTGGTGGTCCAGCGGGGAGTCCAGAAGCCATCCCTGCACTCGTTTGCCGGTTTCATCATGGCGCCGATAGCCTGTGTCACAGGGGCTACCGGTGCCATTGGTCAGTCACTGTCACATGGTCACTGGTGCCATCTTGTGCTCCTACCATGTGACAGGGGCTGACCAATGGCACCGGTAGCCCCTGTGACATAGTATGGGCAAAGGCTATTGGCGCCATTTTGAGTCCTGGCATCGGACGGCCGGCGTGCAGGAGGTCGCTCTGTGACCCCCGGGACACCTGTTGGACCCACAGGGACTTTTGGCCAGCTTGGGGGGGCCTCCTGACCCCCACAAGACTTGCCAAAAGTCCAGCGGGGGTCCGGGAGTGACCTCCTGCACGCCGGCTGTCCAATGCCAATACTCAAAATGGCGCTGATCGCCTTTGCCCTCACTATGTGTGACATAGTGAGGGCAAAGGCGATCTGCTGGACTTTTGGCAAGTCTTGTGGGGGTCAGGAGGCCCCCCCCAAGCTGGCCAAAAGTCCCTGTGGGTCCAACGGGGGTCCCAGAGCGACCTCCTGCATGCCGGCCGTCCGATGCCAGGACTCAAAATGGCGCTGATAGCCTTTGCCCATACTATGTCACAGGGGCTACCGGTGCCAATGGTCAGCCCCTGTCATGTGGTAGGAGCACAAGATGGCACCGGTGACCATGTGACAGGGGCTGACCAATGGCACCGGTAGCCCCTGTGACACAGGCTATCGGCGCCATGATGAAACTGGCAAACGAGTGCAGGGATGTCTTCTGGACTCCCCGCTGGACCACCAGAGAGTTTTGGTAAGTCTTGGGGGGGGTCAGGAGGGTGGGGGGTTTAAATTTTTATTTAGGAGGCCGAATAAAACAGAAATCTGTTAAATACGTGGGGAGTTGCGATGTGTTTCGCCTCCCCACGTATTTAACAGATAGGACAAAATAAGTTGAGGATTACAAATACGTGGAAAACAGATGCACACCCCTACCTCCAACTTCCCCCCCCCCCCCCCTCTGGTTTGATAGCCTTCACTCCCCCAGTTAGACCCAACCCTTAAACCCTACAGATCTGCTATTTTTCTTTATTTTTTAACTTACACGTCATCCACAGCAGAAGTAAAGTTACGTAGCAGGGGGCCTCGACTTTTACAAGATCACATAAGTATTTATGCATGCATCTCTGATTCATGTCTGAAATGCCCATGCCTCATCCATACCATGCGCACGTCTCACCCCATTTTGAAACTTTTGAGTTCTGCGCACTGTGGGAGATACACGCGTATCTCACCGGATTTTAAAATCCGCTCAGCACACATGAGCCTGACTTATTTGTGCATCCCCTAATTAATGCGCATGTCAGTCTTTTAAAATTCACCTTTAAGAGTAGAGAAGGATATCTCTTCCTCCACGATTTATCCAAAAAAAACAGTCAAATATGAAATTTCCAGGGAAGGTTAGGCAGGTACATAATTATATTTTATTTAAAAGGAGGTATTTAATAAACCTTATATAGAGGAGGCATTAATTTCTCTAGAACATTAAGAACCTCAGTTAAGTACATTTTAAATATTTCATTTGGAGAAAACAGTTTTGACTTAGGAGAATTAATAAGCCTAATATCCAAATTGTAAAAGGCTCGCACTCGAAAAAATCGGGGGATACGCTTGTGGCCAGGCCTTACACATGCCGCAAGTATTTTAGAATGGGCCCAGCCATGTCTGTAACCCCTGATATGAGCACAAGTGCTGCACCTGATGAAAGGGCGGGCCAGGGTGGGGCAGGAGGTGGGCCTGGACAGCTCCATTAAATGCTGTCCTGGGGAAGCACGCGCCGGAAGCCAGCCGATTTTTGTACTTACTGCTCTGGAGGAGCAGTAAGTACAAAAATAAAAAAATTGGGGATAGGCAGGATTAGTTTAGGGTCAGGGAGGAGAGGGGAAGAGGGAAGAAGGATAAGGAAGTTCCCTCCCAGTCTGCTCTTTTATTGGAGCAGAATAGGAGGGAACTGGGGAAGCCCTATTCACATCGCCACGGATATTATTCTATAATTCTCCCCGCACGCGGAACAGGCCACCCGCCTGCACATGCGCATGTGGAAATGAAAATCTGGCACACATGTGTGTGCAGGAAAAGAATTTTATAACATGTGCGCACCGATGGGGCCAGTAGGAGAAATAATACATTTTAACAGTCTTAAATATGCTTTAGAAACCACTACCCTTAGGAGGAGAAGGCTACAAACAAAGGAACACATTCATTAAGCTGTGGTATTTTTTCCCCAAGGGGAAATACTACTGGAGTCACAAAGCCATAGTAACTGGCCCTGACACTTCTGATTCCTGTAGTATTTTTCCTCATGATTGAATACCTCAGGGAAAAACATCATGGCAGTAAATGCGATGGAGCAGGACTATGGCGTGCCATTGCTTGAAGAGGCCAATGGCCCTGGATAAGTCCCTCCCCCCCCCCCCCCCCGAAAATAGTCAAAAACCCCAAAGGTCTCCATAAAACCCCTGGTCCCACCTCAGTGCCCTGAAGTGGCTTGTAAAAATTTAAAAATATATATATTTAAATCAGCACCAGGCTCTACTCCTACCCCCAACCCATTCCTTCATTACAAAAATCCGTCCCCTAGAAACTGGGAACTCCCACCCTAAACCACTCCCTTACTCACAAAATTATCCCTGGTGTTCTAGTGGGAACCTGAAGTAACCTAAGCTCCAGGTCTGGCAATGGCACTACTAGGCCTTTGCCCCTCTGGTAGGGGCAAAGGCCTAGTAGTGCCATTTTGAAAATTGGCCACTGCTGATTCCAGAATGTAAGGAGTGGTCAATGGACCACCAGAGAATATTTTTTCAGGAAGGGGGGTTCAGGAGATGGGGGTCCTGACCTCCAGGGCCAGACTTTTGTAGTGAAGGGGAGGGGTAAGAGGTTGGGAGCAGGGCCTGGCACCAATTAAAAATTAATTTTGTTTTTATTTTTCCAATAGGTTGCCTCCAGAGGAGGCTGGGGTTTTATGGAGATGCTTGGAATTGTTTACTATTTTTGGGGGATACCTTAGTTAGGGCCTTCAAATCCTTTAAGCAAGGGCCCCAGGAGTATCAGAGCATGAGTTACATCCCGATGCTCCTGGGGAAAGTTATCTACAACTCAAGAGCTGTAGCTAACTTCAGGTCAAATAACTCAACATGTGATTTGTTAAGCAAGCTGTGTTTTTGTTGGAAAGAGGGGAATGTGGATGCTTGCTAGAGGAGACTAAGCCCTGGAACCACGGTGTTACCCCAGAGCAAGACTCCAAGGAAAGCACCAAGGGAGGTGAGTGGTTTGGGCACAGGCTAGACTCAGAACTTGGAATGTAACTTGGATCTTGGAACGTAGCTAGGATCTTGAAACATAGCTTGAATCTTGGAATGTAGATGGGAGCTTGGAACAAATCTCATTCAGACCCTCGCTGGTCCTAAACGCACAGAGTGAGACCTGACAATGCAATGCTGGTCTCAGGGATAGCCTTCCAGCCACTCAGTAGCCCTTTTGGACCTGCCACTTGGGAACAGCTTGTGCGACAGGACAGACAAAGGCCGAGGACAGAACACGGCTAGACATGGAACTCAGACAAAGATTCAGAAGACTCTGGAGACTTGGAACTAACCACGGAGACTCTGGAGACTTGGAACTAGACATGAGACTCTGGAGACTTGGAACCAGAGACAGAGAGTAAAGAACAAGAGGAGTCCAGCCTCCCGGGGCACTGTACCACAGTATGCCCTATGCAACCCTCCACAGGTAGGTCACAGACCACGCGGGGAGTGGGACAGGCTCAAGAATGAGACTCAAAGAAGGACAGGAGTCAGAACATCACTTGGAGCAAGGAACAAGGCTTAGAACAAGGAAAGGTGATCCACTAGCTGGACAAGCTTCACGAGCCCGGAACTAGGAACATGAACAGGAACTCAAGACTTGACTTGGAACTTGGAACTCTAGAAACAGGGATGGACTCCGAGGACTTGATCCAGTGAAGACGGACTTGGAAACAGGCCCCGTGTCCGGGAGCACCCTACATAGCTGCCCGTGCCTGGTTGCGGACCACAATGCTGGCATGCCTGGAGGAAAGACGAGGGAAGATCCAGGAGCTTCATTGAAGATTCAGGTATGACAAAGATTCAGAAGACTGGATGAGGAACCAGCAAGAGACCAGGAACACTAACAGGTAATATGACAGAGCTCCAAAGGGACAAGGAAGTCAGGAACTGGAACTGGAACTGGAACTGGAACAGGAGGATCAGGAACATCCAACGAAGATTATAGAACCATCTGAACAGCAGTAGACCATGGAGGACCTTGCAGGATGAAGAGACTGTGGACAACCATAACGATCTGATGCGAAGGCCCTGAGGAACTGACGAAGAGCCCTTATATAGGGTTACAGGCAGGACAAGGCAATGAAATCATCTGTTTGGGCCACGGTGCTTTTCCCACCACTGTCCCTTTAAATATTGAAGAGAGGCACGCGCGCTTATGCAGGAGCCCGAGGACAGGCATAAGAAGCAGTGTCGGTGGTGTCCCTGCTGCAAAAGAGACCAGGACCATCACAAAGCCGACAGGCAGCAGCGGCAGTGGCAGGTGGCATTGGGCCGTGGGACTGACAGCGGCGTCGGTGGCACCTGGGCTGCAAAGAGGAAACAGGCAGTGGCTCCCTGCGGCAAGATTGACAGCACAGCGGGGTGGCATTCGGCCACGAAAGCAAGTGGAGGCTGCGGCTCCAGTCATGGAGGAAAGCATGAGAATGGTGAATCCAGCAAAAACGGGGGGTGGGGGGGGGTGAAGAGGGGGCAGGCCTGCGAAAGCTGGCAGCCATCGCACAACCGCAGTGTTATCGCTGCCAGCTTTCGCACTCAATAGCGCCATCGTGAAAGGTGGTGCTATTGGGCACGCTACTGGCGACGATAACGGTGCTTACCTTATCGCCACCAGCGAAGACATAGTAGCATCCTCCTCCTCGCCACCCCAACTCCGACCCGACTCCACCCCCGGCAAGCTATCGCTATGCAATAGTGATAGAAACTGACCCCCTTAGTGAGGTGAGTGAGGCTGCCCGTGGTCGGGGCCGTGAGCAGCAAGTGCGCACAGTTTTAGGTTTGCATTATTTAGGGTATTAATGAGCTGATTACCCTGCATTTGCATGGTAATTAGCTTGTTATAATAAGCACTGTTCCAGGACTGAAATAACATAAGGTATTTCAAATACCTCATGTTATCTCCATGTTAGACCATTAAATATGTGATAAATAGTGTTTATCGCAATGGTAAATGTCCTAACACAGCTTTGTAAATGAACCCCAAAGTTTGGAAAAATTGTATTCCTTTTGGAATTCAGAGAAGTTCCAAATGTATTCCTTGTACCATGAATGTTGCTCAATCTATCTCCCTGTTTAATATTTTGATGCATAACAGTTACATGCAAGCATTCACATGAGGATAGACAGATATGGACTCCTTAAAATGAGCTGCAATGTGCTGTATATGTTTCTTATCTTTACTGGACTGTGTACAGAGGAATCCTAGATAGAAAAAACCCTTAAGGGTCTTGAAAACCTAACTCTTTCCCTCCTGTTCAGGAAGAGCTCTAGAGTATGGGTGCAGCCCTGGCCCATGATCTCCCACATGAGCCCTTGCATACCAGAAGAAATAGGTGCAGGGGCTACAAAATTATAATGAAAATTCTTATCTATTTTAAATATTATTGGATTGGATTATTAAAGAAATGGATCTGCCTTAGATAAAAATCCAGAATATCTGCAAATGTATTGTTTAAAAATAGATATTGCAAATCAGTTTATTTTTAATATTTATGATTTTTATAAAAAGAAAATTACTCTTCTACATGTGCACATTTGGGAGTACTCTCATGTTTTTGGGAGTTAAAATAATGACAAAGAAAAATAAAACATTTTTGGAAGTCAGTTACACCCTTGCAAAAAAGTGCTTCCACCCTTTTATTTTTGGAGGTTTGTGGAAATGAAAAAGCTCTCCAGACTGAGGTTAAATGAAGGCCTGGTAGAAATGCTTCTGTCAGAAACAGAAAAACTTGTACCATGTGTTTGTCTGGCAAGTTATTGCACAGGTCTTTATTATTTCAGAATGCAGAAAGCAAAATAAAACTTAATACAGTAATTGCTAATGCTGTTATTCTGGAACATAGAGAAAAGGTAAACATTTTTTTCCCTTGGGGTTAAAATTTTGAAGCGTCATAGTACCAAAACTAACCAACAGGAGGAGTTCTTATTTTTTGACAAGGACATTATTTATCGAAATTTTAATGTTATTTAGAAGAGTTGAGCTAACTATCTAAAAAGCAGAATTTTACTGGCATATTTTTAGCTTTGCTTTTTCCTTAATGTTATTTTAACTTTGCACTAGATGATGAAATGGTTAACTATTTCCTATCAAAGTAGAAGAGGAAAGAAAGGAGAAATGAGAGCTGTGATCAAATCAGGTGCAGACAATATCATTGTTCGTGGCAGACTAGGGATGTGAATCGTTTTTCAACGATTAAAATTATCGTCCGATAATGTTTATATCGTCTTAAATCGTTATAGAACACGATACAATAGAAATTCTAACGATTTATCGTTAAAAATCGTTAAATCGTGTTAGTGCGCACTAACTCGATTTAGTGCGCACTAACTGAAAATGATACAAATAAACACTTTCCAGGTCACTGAAGGTCAGTTAGGAATGAATATGTGTTCCTATTGGCTGGCTGCCCTCTTATCTATTGATGTTACCAAGGTTACCACTGAGGTGATGGTTGGGGGGATGGGAAATGGAACTGGAAACTAACGAACACCAACAGTAAATGAAACAAAGTGTTCACACTTCCCAGGTCAGTAAAGGTCACTTAGGAATGAATATGTATGTATGTATTCCTATTGGCTGGCTGTGCTCTTATCTATTGATGTTACCAAGGCTAATACTGAGGTAATGGTTGGGGGGATGTGAAATGGAAACAGTTGGAAGCTTGACAAAAAAAGTAATGTAATGATCAGCACTCACCTGACTAGAACTTGTTTGTTTATTATTTTTGTTAGCAGGCACCTGAAATGCTAGTGCATGTTGAATTTGCCAATCACTGTGCATTTTAGAAAGGTGGTCCTGGCTGGAACTGTACACAGTTCAAATATATGTAATTGATTGTTGGTAAGTGTATTTTTTAAGTAGCCACACTGGCACAAGTATGTTTACTTTTCCTCCTACTTAACTCACTAGCTCAGCTTTGTAAGAAGGGCTTCTCTGCTTGTGTGTTGTTTTGTTTGGTGTGAGGAGAGCAGAAACATCAGATCTTTATTCAATCTACTACAGTCATCTCTTACAGTGCCCTATCCCTATTAATACCAGGAGTGTTGTGATCTTCCTGCACACAGTGCCCTAACCCTGATACCAGTCTGAGACAGCTCCCTCCCTGCATTACTAGTGAGAGGCTGGCTTCACAGACAGGGGGGGAGCTGCCTGACCCTCACTCCTGACTTCCCCCATGTCCCAGCTAGTGAATGGTGTGTGGGTGAGGGGGGGGGGGGGATGGTGAAGTCTGAGACAGCTCCCTCCCTGCATTACTAGTGAGAGGCTGGCTTCACAGACAGGGGGGAGCTGCCTGACCCTCACTCCTGACTTCCCCCATGTCCCAGCTAGGGAATGGTGTGTGGGGGGGGGGGGGGGGGAGGATGGTGAAGTCTGAGACAGCTCCCTCCCTGCATTACTAGTGAGAGGCTGGCTTCACAGACAGGGGGGAGCTGCCTGACCCTCACTCCTGACTTCCCCCATGTCCCAGCTAGTGAATGGTGTGTGGGTGAGGGGGGGGGGGGAGGATGGTGAAGTCTGAGACAGCTCCCTCCCTGCATTACTAGTGAGAGGCTGGCTTCACAGACAGGGGGGAGCTGCCTGACCCTCACTCCTGACTTCCCCCATGTCCCAGCTAGTGAATGGTGTGTGGGTGAGGGGGGGGGGGGGAGGATGGTGAAGTCTGAGACAGCTCCCTCCCTGCATTACTAGTGAGAGGCTGGCTTCACAGACAGGGGGGAGCTGCCTGACCCTCACTCCTGACTTCCCCCATGTCCCAGCTAGTGAATGGTGTGTGGGTGAGGGGGGGGAGGATGGTGAAGTCTGAGACAGCTCCCTCCCTGCATTACTAGTGAGAGGCTGGCTTCACAGACAGGGGGGAGCTGCCTGACCCTCACTCCTGACTTCCCCCATGTCCCAGCTAGTGAATGGTGTGTGGGTGAGGGGGGGGGGAGGATGGTGAAGTCTGAGACAGCTCCCTCCCTGCATTACTAGTGAGAGGCTGGCTTCACAGACAGGGGGGAGCTGCCTGACCCTCACTCCTGACTTCCCCCATGTCCCAGCTAGTGAATGGTGTGTGGGTGAGGGGGGGGGGGAGGATGGTGAAGTCTGAGACAGCTCCCTCCCTGCATTACTAGTGAGAGGCTGGCTTCACAGACAGGGGGGAGCTGCCTGACCCTCACTCCTGACTTCCCCCATGTCCCAGCTAGTGAATGGTGTGTGGGTGAGGGGGGGGGGGGGAGGATGGTGAAGTCTGAGACAGCTCCCTCCCTGCATTACTAGTGAGAGGCTGGCTTCACAGACAGGGGGGAGCTGCCTGACCCTCACTCCTGACTTCCCCCATGTCCCAGCTAGTGAATGGTGTGTGGGTGAGGGGGGGGGGGGAGGATGGTGAAGTCTGAGACAGCTCCCTCCCTGCATTACTAGTGAGAGGCTGGCTTCACAGACAGGGGGGAGCTGCCTGACCCTCACTCCTCCGGGGTATTGTGATCTTCCTGCACACAGTGCCCTATCCCTGATACCAGGGGTGTTGTGATCTTCCTGCATGCAGTGCCCTATCCCTATTAATACCAGGAGTGTTGTGATCTTCCTGCATGCAGTGCCCTATCCCTATTAATACCAGGAGTGTTGTGATCTTCCTGCATGCAGTGCCCTATCCCTGATACCGGGATGTGTGCAAGAAGATCACAACACCCCCGGTATCAGGAATAGGGCACTGTGTGCAGGAAGATCACAACACCCCCAGTATCAGGAATAGGGCACTGTGTGCAGGAAGATCACAACACCCCTGGTATTAGGGATAGGGCACTGTGTGCAGGAAGATCACAACACTCCTGGTATTAATAGGGATAGGGCACTGTGTGCAGGAAGATCACAATACCCCTGGTATCAGGTTAGGGCACAAGTTCTAGTCACATTGACTGATCACATCACTTGTTTTGTCAAGCTACCAACTGTTTCCATTTCCCATCCCCCATATACTGTCAGTAGGAAACTTGGTAACATGAATAAATAAGAGGGCAGCCAATAGGAATACATATTCATTCCTAAACTGACCTTAACTGACCTGAAAAGTGTCAAATTGTATCATTTTCAGTTAGTGCGCACTAACTCCCGTTAGTGCGCACTAATCGGAAAAAACGATTTTTAACGATTTTTTAACTAAAAAATCGTGCCTAAGACGATTTTCTTGCCCTGCCACACGATTTCTATCGTTAAGACGATATGGAAAACGATTCACATCCCTATGGCAGACTATAAGGTCAATACTCAGCCTCTATCCAGTCGAGCATGTTAGCCAGATAAACATATCCGGCTAACTTGTCCAGGATATTCAAGGGAGCAGCCACACCACTGAATATACCCAGCTATGTAATAGTTAGCCAGAAAAGTTTATCTGGCTAACTTTATTCTAACTTATCCAGCTAAGGCCTAGATTTATCAAAAAGCTGTAAATATCGCACGCAATATAAAAGGGGCATGTTTTATGATAGCCTATTTATCGCAATGTGCATTATCTTAATGCTTTGCATAGATATTACTACAAAGTGCATTAGCTTGATGGACGCTTTGCCTGGGGAACATCAAGCTAGGTTGAAAGAACATTGTACAAATCTAATCTTTGTGTGAGTTTCCTCACTCCGAAGGAGTGTATGTGTAAATATTCCCAATGCAATGGAAGAACTTATTCTCTACCTATTTTATAAATATGCATGTTTATATTTTGGGGGTGAAAAAAATTATCCTATACTTGTAATAACCCTGATTTATTGGAGAGCTAGGTTTCAAGCAGCCATTTTCTGTCAGGCTCATAAGATTCCTCAGTAGTTGCTATTTTATAATAGAAATACACATATAAATTATCAAACTTATTTGTACAATTTTACACCTAATAATTGACAGGGCATGTGAAATCAGACTTGTCTGTTGTCTGCAATTTTGTGTGAGAGGCTTAGGTGAACTGGTGATGGTTCAGGGTGAAGTGCCAAATGGTGAAGGTGAACTGGAGACAGACTGGATGAACTGGTGGAGATATCGGCAAAATGGTGATTTCAAGTATTTTCAAAATGGCATATGTACATATTTTCAGTACCTGCGTCCACATATAACCCTTGATGTTTTACTTCTAGCATTCATTAATTACTCTTAGTTTTGCTGATGTTGCATATAACGTTTTAGAAATATGTCAGGATCTAAATCACAAAACACTGAGGTGGCATTTGCCTTAGGGGCCACTAACTCCAAACAAGACACTGCCCTGAAAAATCATGCCTCCATCGGACCCAATTCTCACTAATTTGCAGCAACTATAGGATATGCTATGCACAAATATGGAAACAACATATGGCATTAAAACAAGACACTGCCCTGAAAAATCATGCCTCCATCGGACCCAATTCTCACTAATTTGCAGCAACTATAGGATATGCTATGCACAAATATGGAAACAACATATGGGATTAAAACTGAACTCATGGAGCCGCCTTTCAGAATAGGATAGAATCACTTGAATTGTGCGTTGATATCTGAGAAGGGGCTATCATGCAATTGCAGTTGAGATTTTCCTAGATGGAAGCCATGCAGCGAGAGATTGAGGGGCAGATTTTAATACCTATGCGTGGGCATAGATTTGTGCGTGCAACCAGGTGCACACAAATCTACACCCGATTTTACAACATGCGTGCGCAGCTGCACGCATGTTATAAAATCCGGGGTCGGCGCACGCAAGGGGGTGCACACTTGTACACCTTGCATGCGCCGAGCCCTAGGGGAGCCCCGAGGGCTTTCCCTGTTCCCTCCGAGGCCACTCCGAAATCGGAACGACCATGGAGGTAACTTTACTTCCACCCCCCACCTTCCTCTCCTATCCCCTCCCTTCCCCTCCCTTCCCCTACTTAACGCACCTCTAGCCCTAATTAAACCCCCCCCAACCTTTGTTTTGCAAGTTGCGATTACCTCTGGGCAGGCATAGGTTGAGAGGCCCTACGAAGGCCTCTGGCCATGCCCCTGCCCCAGACTGCCCATGCCCCACCCCTTTTTTCAAGCCCCGGGACATATGCGCATTCCGGGGTTTGCGCGCATCGCCGGGCCTATGCAAAATAGGCGCGGGGTGCGTAACCCCCCTACACACGTAAATCCAGCTGGATTTACACACATAGGGCTTTTAAAATCTGCCCCTGAGGATCTATCTAATAGAAACTGGAGAAATAATGTTTGCATATTGGGCATTCTGAGATGTTGTGGTCTTTATAATCTTATTTATCCCAAAGTGTTTAGGGATTCATTTTGAGCCCCTTTTAGAGATAGATCAAGCTCATCAAGAGCCATCGCATCCATTGAGGCAAGTCTCGTTTCCTAGGCTTACTGTGGCCAAATTTGTGCATTATCAGCAGGCGCTATATATATATAAACATGACTTTATTCTGACACTATGAAGTTGATGTTTGTATTGGACTTAGCGAATAACAATGAAACGAGAGCCAAAAATATCTCAATAAATATAAATATGAATTGCCAAAGTAGAGAGATACTACATAGGAAAGAATATAGATACCAGCACAAAGTTCATGAAAAATTGGAAGTAAAAGGATGTCAGAATGGCAGTTCTTCAGAGTTTGGCCACTAGATGTCATTGTCCCTGTATTATAATACTCTGTTAAGGAGCCATTCATATCCTTCAGTCTCTTCTACTTAGAGGTTCTGGTTTAGATGCCCCAGCTCTATTTAGCCCAGTCATTTTAAAACACTATGGGTCCATTTTAAGGAAACAGTCAAGGAGTAAAAGTATATTTTTTCCATACTCTGGTGAGGCCTCCCAGCTTTACCCCAAGGAATTTATGTTAGAAGAGACACCTCCTAGTGTACTCTCTGCCTGAGGTTCCTTCTTATAATTTACAGAGAGATAGATTTGTAAGCCTGATACCCTTTAGGGGCAAAAGGGTTCTCACCAGGGACCAATGTCCTGTGAGCCTATTCTAAACCCCAGGTAGGCAAGCATCAGTGATGAATCCTGTTGCGAGAGACAGTGAAGGCAGAGAAGTTATCCAATTAAGCTTTAAAGTATTTTTTGTACTTTGAGTTAAGTGGGGAGGTTTTTGTATACTCCATCTCCTCTGAGATTTCAGAGCAGAGAGCGTGCCTGAAACCACTGATTTTTCCCTAAGAGAAATCCCCAGGAAAAAGAACAATTAAGGATGAAAGGAACAACTAAACTAAAAGAAGGAAGAACCAGAATCAGGTGATCCCATACGGATTTCCTCCCAAGTATTACATGTCCTGGCCCGGCCTGGGGTGAGTAGGCCCACGCCCGGGCCTACTCACCCCAGGAATCCAGCTGCCAGCTCCGGTTCACCTTCGCTTACGGCGGTGGGCAGCCGCCTCCATCCTCGAGCACCTATAGCCACCTCTGCCACTTCTGACTCCTGCGCGGTTCCTCCCTGCACCCGGTGGGTCTCCCTGCGTGGGCCGCGGAGTGACGCCGCCGTCCTGCTTCCTCTGGGCCCTGGCTTAGGTGTGCGCGCGCGAATCGTGCACTCTTAAAGGGGCTGTGGCGGGAAAGTAGCCCATGGCCCCGGATGATGACATCACTGGGCCTTTGTATAAAAGTCAGGGCCCAGCCACTTGTTCCCTGCCTTGGCAACAGGTCTCCATGATTGCTCGTGTCCTTGTTGCTCATCCTGGTTCCTGTTCCTGTCGTTGTTCCTGGTTCCTGTTCCTGCTTGTTCCTTCGTCTGCTCCTCGTACCCTTGAACTGATTCTCTGGTATTGACCCCTGCTTTGTCTGGACCATTCTTGGACTTATTCTCTGATTTGACCTTTGCTTCGTCTGGACTACGCTTAGATTGATTCGCTGGCATTGACCCCTGCTCTGTCTGGACTATGCTTAATCTGATCTCCTGGCTCTGACCTCAGTTCTGCTTCCAGTACTGTGCCTTCCTGCCACCTGCCCTGATTCTAGCTTGCCTTGGACTCTCCTTTGGTATCCTATGGACCTGGCCTCTCAAGCTTCAGCCTATCTTTACCTGGACGCCCCCTGCTTTCTTCTGTTCCTGTTGGTGTCTGGGTCTCTGGAATCCTGCCTCGTCCGGACCATCCTTGGCCCTCCAATACCGCTGCTGGTTCCTGGCGTACCCTTGTCTACATCAAATAGGAGTCGTCACACGGAGGCCTGCCTACGCCCAGCCGGCCTCGGCACCCAAGGGCTCAACCTAAGGGGAACATGGGCTTGTATTGGCAAAGCTCCAGTCAGCCTCCATCTCCTAGCCTACTCCGCCTCCTGACGGTGGGGACCCGTAGGGCTTGCCCTGCAGGTACCGTCAACTCCACCTCCGGCCAAGGGTCCACCATCAGCACAAACGAAGGGACTTGAACATGCTGAGTGTCCAAGGAAAAGAAGATGTCTAAAGATAGGATTTTTGTAGTAAATCTGGGGATACCTCTACTAGGATTTCCATACAGCCACTGGAAAAGTTTTCATAGTTAAGATCACCATGGGCTTTATCCAGAGGTCTGAATTAAGGACTACCTCCCTACATAGGAAAACAAAACCCCAAAGTACCATCAACCAGATGTAATCTCACCCTTCTAGATAATGAACTTTAATTTATTATTACCAATCAGTAAACTTTTATTTAACATCCTGTCTGCTTATTACAGATTCTCATCTAATGAGAAGCACCACCACTGTATACATACACTGGAGACCTTATTTTATTATCTGAGCCATAAGCGATAACTTCCCCCTAAAAAGAATCCCTTCCCCAGAGATTGAGAGTTAACGTGGGATGTAACATGCTAGCCACAGCAGCCCCAGAAAAGATAAATGAGTTGTGTGCCCTTAGGAGTAGCAATCCTCCGAAAAAGGGGTTACTTCAGCAAACACATGCCAGATAAGCACATGCCAGATGAATTTGGTTTCAATAGTTCCCCCTGTTAAAGGATACTCCCGAAATGTCAACTAATGTCAGGGTTATCGTAGCTTCATTTTGTTTTATGTCATAATTGCATCTGCTTGAAAAATGTCATCTGATTAATGCACCAGCATTTTATCGACTTTTGTTTTTAATGAGTTGTATGAGAGCACTGCTGTGGTGAATATTTCTGGATTAGGGGCAAAATGTAAGCTGGTATTGAGGAGATTTTCAGCATTATTGATTTGAGTATGTAAGAGTTCATATTTGCACTTCATATTTATAATGATTAGAGATGTGCAATCGTTTATCACGAATTAGGCAATTACAAAGAAATTGCCTAATTCGTCCTGGTTCGGGGGCTCCGAAACCCAAAAAGGATTTTCCCCGAACTTCGGGGAAAATCCATTTTTTGGGTTTGTATGGGGAGAGCGGCACTTTTTTGTTTTAAAAATTAAAAACCACCCCAAACATTAATTATAATAACACCCCCCGCCCCCCCATCCCATCCCGATCCCTCCCCAAGACTTACCAACATCCCTGGTGGTCCAGCGGGGTCCCGGGTGCGATTTGTCCCTCCGTGGGTGCCCAGTGTGCTAGTGCTAGCCACGCTCAAAATGGTGCCAAATAGCCTCTGAACTACTATGTCACAGGGGCTACCAGCGCCATTGGTCAGCCCCTGTCACATGGTAGGAGAACTGACCAATGGCGCCGAAAGCCCCTGTGACATAGTATGGGCAAAGGCTATCGGCGCCATTTTGATTACTGGCAGCCGACGACGACATCGCTCCCGGACCCCCGCTGGACCCCCAGGGATTATTGGCAAGCTTTTTGGCCAGCTTGGGGGGGCCTCCTGACCCCCCCAAGGCTTCATTCGTTGCTCACTATACGGAAGAGGTTCACAGAGGTGAAGTAATTTTCAGCAGCAAAAAATGTTTTATAAAAAATTCACACAGGAGGAGGGGGATAGTTAATGATTATAACACCACATAATCGTGGTGCGGAGACACCTACGAATTTATATGAAACTTTCCTCCAATTCCTTCATATTATTAATATACCACATTCAAACTAAAAAGTAAATTTATACATTACCAGCATAGAGCAGGTGTCATAAAAAATTTCTTTACAAATATCTTTAAAAAAATTTAAATTGATTCTCATTAAAAAGATAACACACAACTTTCCAGCGATCGAGCAAGTGCTCTTGATTTTTTGTATCATGATTCCCATGGCCAGCCCCAACACTGCAGCTGAGACTCGCTACAACAGGGCACACTGTAGGACCAGGGCTGTCATAGAGAGAACATTTGGCATCCTGAAATCACGCTTCCGCTGTCTGGACAGATCTGGTGGATGCCTCTTGTACTCCCCCCATAAAGTGTATGAGATATTCCTAGCCTGCTGTATTCTACGTAATCTATCACTTAACAGTCACATCCCTGTACCAGAAGAGGCCCCTGAAGAGAATGAGGAGGATGAGGACGTGCAGCTCTCCATGGAGGAATTGGTGGGAATCTATCGCTTGAGCCAAAGGCGGGCGATACGAGAAAGGAACACTCTCATAGAAAGCCATTTCCATAGGTGATAGTGCATTTATTAACAAGTGTGTCAAAAAAGTGATAATCAAATAAAAGTAAAAAGGAAGAACAGAAATATTGCAACAGTTCACTTCCTCGGCCGTCCTCTCCTACGGCCATCAGGAAGCTTTGACTGCCACACCCAGGCGCTCTGGCGCAGGGGACTCCTCCCACTGCTTACACTACCCTCAGAGGGCAGAGGTGCTTGGGGCAGTTCCAGGTCATGTCTGCAGGACGGTACAGCCAGGGGCAACAGCGGTTCTAGTGCTGGTGGGGGAAGCATCACAGGAGGTGCAGGCGGGGGTGGTGGTGCCATCCATGGATAGCCTGGAACAGGCTGAGGCGCAGGTGGTGGTACTACACTGGGCGCCTCTGCACGGGCAGGTGCCATCCATGGGAATGGAGGCCCATAAGGTAGAGGGTAATGCATCCAGGGCCCCATGAAAGGCCATGGAGCTGCTGGTGGCTGCGGCTGCACGGGAGGCAATCGCTGCAGCATCTCCCTCCAAACTTCTGTCTGATCCTCAGTAGCCTGGCAAAGGTCTCGGAGGCACGCCTGAATCCCATCACACACCTCCCTGACGGTATCATGGAGGGAACTCGCTTCCTGCTGCACCACATCAGACAGGCCAGAGATGGCGTCTAAGAGGCCGGCACCCTGATGTAACAGTCTCTCTGCCTGACTGGTATACGGGTCGGGTTTGGGCTGGTCCGATGCACTGCTGTCCTGCCGCCGATCACATAGCAGTTCAGCCAGTGGTTCCTCCGGCTCCTCTCCCTGCCGATGCTGCTCCTACTCCGCAGGCTGTTCCATGTGTTCATGGGCTTCCACCTCCTCCTATGCCGATGAGTCAGGGAAAACCCGCAGATGTTGGTACAGCCTTTGGGGTTGTCTAGGTGCAGGTCAGGGTTGCTCATCATCTGGTTCCCCTAAATTAAAAAGCATATAGAAATTAGCCCACTGGCAATAGGGGTATGATGTACTTGGCTCCATATGTGATACATGGTACAGTAGCAGACCTGACTACTAATCCAGTGGGAGTCACGTGGGACTCTGCATTCTAGGTAGGCCCTCATCCTGATGTACACCCCTGGGGGTATCATGTGTGGCATAGTGGGGCCGTCAAACACACCATCCAGCACCTGCCCAACAACCCCTTCTGGACACAGTGTGCTGCATGGAATGTGGTATGTTACCAGGCTGAGTTAGGACAGAGGGCCCTGTCATAGGAACAGCGCCTTAACCCTCAACCTAATCGAGCCCCACTGTTTATGCATTCCAGGGACACATGACCTGTGCAATATGCTATGGAAGTAGGCATGCCTGCTAGAGGAAGGGGGGAAGGGAAATCATAGGGGATGAGTAGGAAGGGGCTGAAGGGGGACATGGGGAATGGGGGGGTGGAGAGAGTTAAAGACCCCTTTGCAAGGAGGAACATCCAATACTGAGCAGGTGACACTACCAACTGTAATGGACACATCGGTCATATGCCTCACATCAGTTCCCATACAACAACTGCACACTCTCATTGCAGACAGTATGGAAAGCTAGCATTGTGTGCCTGCTTACCCATGTGGACCAGCGGATACTCTGACAGTCTACTTTGCCCGTAAGAAATAACATCCACAAAATATTGTAACACAGTCCCTATACTATACTGCCGTATACGGCCTGCTGTATGACCACATATATACAGCATCGCCATACACACACCTACGAGATCAGTGCACGCTGTCCTGCTAGTCTAGTACCGAAGCTGGAGCAGTGCAATCTTCTGTGCTGGCTTGGTACATACATCTGTACAGCAGTCCTGCCTGGAATCCTGGATACTGACTGCTCTACATGCAATGGCCACAGTGTTGGCTATACAGGTTAACAGTAATCAGTACTTACATATAGGCAGAGATGGGAGGTATGTCAGTTCAGAAACAGTACAGCTGCCCAGGTAGTAGAGCTATATGAAGACATATGCTGCTATACTATGAGGAGGTACGTGGATAGGATTACAGGGGGGGTTGACAATGTTGTAGTTCTGCTTACCTTCCTGCCCTACATGACGCATGGTGTCAAGCTGGCCAACGCCACCCACAGCTGCCTCAGAGATGGCACCCAGTATCAGCTGCTCAGAGGCTGAAAAGGTTATGTGGCTCCGTTCTCCCTCTGCAAGGCACCTGGCCTGCTTGCTCTTCACCAGTCTCCTCATGTCCCTCCACTTGTGCATGAGTTCAGCAATACTCCGATTGTGATGGAACACGGAGTTCACAGCGTGCCTGATCCCTCTCCAGATCTGCTCCTTCTTGTATGCACCCACCGTACGAGACTGCGGATCATACAGCAGATCCCGGTGCCGTATGACATGCTCCACCAGCATATCAACCTTGGCTGGCATGAAGTTCGGCTTCCGAATAAGAACAGGACGTGCCTGAGCCATGGTGAAGGTGCCCAGTGAGTGGACCAGCGATCGTTAAGAAGGGAGCCCAATTTGTGCGTTTCCCTCCCCACTGCCGCGTAAGTAACGTGCACAGCTGATCCCATCAGCGCGAATAGCAATTACGCACGCCGACAATTAAAATTGATGCAGAACATGTGCACGCTGGATGACTTGTGCGAGCCGCCTATTGATTTTAATGAAGATGTGCGCGCCACCTATGTACCTCAATAGAGCTGTGCATATTGTCCTATCAAAAAGGTGTGTGTGCAGCCATTAACGAATATATGCAACATGTGTGGGCTGTTGCCTTTCCCCACCAGTAATTACGGGTAATCAACTATCACTTTGTGTCAATGCCCTACTGGGTGCTGGAGGTGCTGATTAGCAGCTGCCCACAATTGAGTTGACCTTCTCTGTGCCTTACAGTGATCACAAGTCTCTGCACATACTACTCGATTGCTGCGGATGTAGGAACCAGAGTGAAAAGTGTAGGTAAGACGGCTTTAATGAAGCCTTGGAAGGGGACATCTGTTTTTATTGTGGAATACTTGTGTATAGTATGTCTGATTATCTGTAACCTGTGTTTGCTTTGAAAGGGGACCCATACCATACCTTCACTGTGTAACATGTGTAGTCTGCTTCTCAACAGCCTCTCTGAGTTCCATTATCCATGCTTTGTAGCTGTTCATCTTTGTATGTCACTGCATTGTCATCCCACTATAGCAGTCCACCAAATAGCCTGGATTACCGTTCATATTGTATCATCTGCTATGTAGTATGGTAGGGATTACAGGCAGCATATGCACGTCGCCCATAGGCTTTAGAGGAGATGTGCGTGCCCCATAGACTTTAGAGGAGAAGTGCCCGTCGCCCATAGGCTTTAGAGGAGATGTGCGCGCCCCATAGACTTTAATGGAGATGTGCGCCGCCCATAGAAATAGAGGAGAAGTACGCGTCGCCCATAAACTTTAGTGGAGATGTGCGTGTCGCCCATAGGCTTTACTGGAGATGTGCGCGTCGCCCATAGGCTTTACTGGAGATGTGCGCGCCCCATAGACTTTAATGGAGATGTGCGCCGCCCATAGAAATAGAGGAGAAGTACGCGTCGCCCATAAACTTTAGTGGAGATGTGCGTGTCGCCCATAGGCTTTACTAGAGATGTGCGCGTCGCCCATAGGCTTTACTGGAGATGTGCGCGCCCCATACACGGTAATCCAGGCTATTAGGAGTGCTGCTATAGCAGGATAAGATTCTAGTCCATTGACTTCAATAGAGCTCTGTTGAAAGGTTATGGCTGAGAGGGGAGCTGTATAACATATTTATGCTAACTAACTTTGGTGTGCAGGCTTTGCACACCCTTTTGGGTTGTCCTTAATTACTATGACCATGTGTTTCAGTATGTATTTTCTGTGATATGTACAGAGGGTGGTGTTAACAGGAGGGTGTGGCCTAATGGCTGCCCCCTATCCATGACTTCATGGTGTATAGCAATGCAGAGTTATACTATTTATTTATTTATTTATTCTTATATACCGGTGTTCGCTTTTACATATCACATCGGTTTACATTTAAACAAAATTTGCAGGAACTCATGCGTTACCTTTGTCAAATACATTAAACATTTAAATATGGGGATTGTTAACAAGGGATATAAAAGAACATGGGGAATGGCTAACACTGCGGGATGCACGAAGGGGTGCACAAAGGGGAGTGCCCCTTTGTCGAGCCCCTTCGGCGCGACGCACTGCGCACGACGCCTGGTGTTCTGGCACTTTAACGTCCGTCACAGTCCTCAGTGATGTCAGAGGGGGCGGGTCTCCCGATCGAGGATCACTCACTGCCCCTCCCCTCTCAGTTCCAGATGCATTCTTTCACCTTTTTTTTTCTCTCTTTTTGTCTTTCTCATCACTGTTAGTTATTTCAGGGAGCCCGGTGGTGATATTGTGTGGCATCCCTGTGTGCAGGCACCTGGTGTTTTGGCGCCGTTTAACGTCCGTCACAGTCCTCAGTGATGTCAGAGGGGGGCGGGTCTCCCGATCGAGGATCACTCACTGCCCCTCCCCTCTCAGTTCCAGATAGATTCTTTCACCTTTTTTTTCTTTCTTTCTGTCTTTCTCATCACTGTTAGTTATTTCAGGGAGCCCGGTGGTGATGGTGTGTGGCATCCCTGTACGCAGGCACCCGGTGTTCTGGCGCCATTTAACGTCCATCACAGACTATGGATAGATGTACCTACAAATGTTTTTAACCTGTCAGCTGTTCCTCCTTCACCATATTAGGATCCCTATCTGCACTACTCCTCGTTTGCTTTCTGGGTGGGCTTACATGTCTCCATTTACATTGATGCCTGCACTGCCCTGCCTCTCTGTGCCCCTCAGCTCTACAGTACTGTAGACATTGTTATGAAAAGAGATGACAACCAGTTTTGTATGTGTGTTGCATGTCCAGGTCACTGAACATCCCAGCTGTATGTGGTACAGGGGATGTTGCTGGCGATCCTCTGGATGAATACCACTCCTGGACCTCCAAGATAGTTCTTCCTTATTGACTACTGGATGATAAGTTGCAGTCTTACTGTACCTATACCTTCCTTCCCTCCCTCCCTCCCTCCCCCTCCTTCCTTCCCTCCCCCACCTTCCTTCCTTCCCCCTACCTCCCCCACCTTCCTTCCCCATCTTCCTTCTTTCCTCCCTCCCCCATCTTCCTTCCTTCCCCCACTGGGACAATACATGGGCCCCTTCCACCCTTACCTGAAATGAACACACCAGTTTACAAAAACAAACTTGTATTGTAATAAAAACTGTACAATTTTTACATTAAAAAAAAGGATGGGAAGGGGAGAACTAAGGAGCAAAACTATTTAAATAACAAAACATCCCGTGAAGTTAGGGAGGCAGGGACCAGAGAGGATGATCACGGATGACAGATCAGATTCCCCAGGGCCCGTACAGCTGCGCCAAGCAGCTGTAGAGCCCTGAGGATCCGATCCGTGTTCCGGATCATCCTCTCTGGAAGGCATTCACAGCCTTCAGTCCCTCTCAGACCCCCCTCATGAATGCCATAAACTGCCATAGTGTCAGAGGCTCATCCTCGGGGGAACGTGCTCCCAAGGATGAGCCTCTGCGCTGGTGTCATGCGGGAGGGCGGTGAGGCATGAGAGGGCAATGAATGCCTCCCTGAGCCAGCAAAGACTGGCCCCTGGGTGCCCCCACATCCCTAACTCCACGGGCAAAACGGGGAGGATACCCTACGGGGGGGGGGGGGGCTAGGGGGAGGCCCGGGGTGCGCCTCCACCCAGGGAGGTGGCTGCCGCCGGTGATGTCTCCTCGCGGGGGGGTGGGGGGTGGGGGGAGAATCTGGCTCCCCCCCGGGAGCGGCTGCAGCTCCTTCTCGTGGAGCTGGGCCTGGCCTGACCTCTTCAGCATCTGTGAAACAAAAGGAGACGTCTGAATAAACAGTACATTCAGGTTCAGAAAGAGGATAGGACATTCCAGTAGCTTGGAAAGGTCACTTACCAAAAGGCCAAGCCCACTCTGCCCGCAGCCGATCCAGCCACCTCGACCTCTTGAGGCGCAGCCACCGGGCTTTTTTCTTCAGGTCCTCTATCTATTAGAACGAAAGGAGGGAGAACCATTAGTGTAATGTGATAGTAATAATAGGAACTGCATACTTGAATGTGAGTGTTATAACATTAATGACTCTTGAAGACCATGATATTCTTGATTAATCATGTAGTTATCAGCATTGCCAATTAATTTTTTTTTCAATATGTTTATTAAATTTTATAAAAGATATGATACATGACAGAAACATGAACATTCATAACCCATTTCCACTCGAAGGAAGCATAACAAATAGTCCTAACAGGTTCCATGTGTCACTTTATAACTCCCACCCTCCCGTATGTCCCCTCCCTCGTACCTAACACCGCCAAGGATTGTTTCTATAGACTCCAAGTTATGAAAAGGCTCAAACCTCTCCTCCATTTCCAGGACTTTAGGACCGTCCTCCAAACCACGCTCTTTTCCAAAACAGATAACTGCAATGCTCTCCTTCTCGGACTCCCTTTCTCCTCCATCAAACCATTACAGATGCTCCAGAATTCGGCAGCCAGAATCCTAACCAACACCAACAGAGGTCCGCACATCACTCCCATGCTATGGAACCTTCACTGGCTGCCAATAAAATATAGAATAATGCACAAGGCCCTCACCACAATTCATAAAACCATATACAATCAGCAACAACTAGACCTCCAGATTCCTCTCAAATTATATTCATCCTCAAGACCTATAAGGGAAGCGTACAAAGGTACCCTGCAAGTTCCCCCAACAAAAGCCACGCGACTATCATACACCAAAGAACGAGCATTCTCTACAGCAGGTCCAACTATCTGGAACAATATGCCCACTGACCTCAGACTAGAACCTTGCCTTCGAACTTTCCGCAAAAAACTTAAGACCTGGCTCTTCCTCCAGGCCTTCCCCTAACTTTCTAAGCCATTAATTGTCAACCGGACAGTACTCTGCTTTACCGGCTAACGCCCCGCTATGTTTAGACATTATAATTAAGCCGCTGTTTCTTTTGTTTCATTGCCTTTTCTAGTTCTCTTCAGTTACACTGTCCTATACCTCTGACTAGCCTAGCCTCCAAGTTAACTACCCTTGTTATATGTAACTTCCGCTTCTAGGGGTAGATTTTAAAAAAGCGCGCCTTTGCGTACTTTTGTTGGCGCATCAGGCGCAAACAAAAGTACGCTGGATTTTAGTAGATACGGGCGTAGCCATGCGTATCCGCTAAAATCCTGGATCGGCGCGTGCAAGGCTGCCGATTTTGTGTAGCCGGCGCGTGCCGAGCCGCGCAGCCTGCCGCCGTTCCCTCCGAGGCCGCTCCGAAATCGGAGCGGCCTCGGAGGGAACTCGCTTTCGCCCTCCCCTCCCCTTCCCCTCCCTTCCTCTATCTAACCCACCCCCCTGGCCCTATCTAGCCCCCCCCCTACCTTTGTCGGGGGATTTACGCCTCCCGGAGGGAGAAGTAAATCCCCGTGCGCCAGCGGGCCGCTAGCGCGCCGAGACGCAACCTGGGGGCGGTTCCGGAGGGCGTGGCCACGCCCCCGGACCGCCCTGGGCCGAAACCACGCCCCCGGGCCCGCCCCCGAAACACCGCATCCCGCCCCCAAAACACCGCGCCGATCCGACACGCCCCCGACACGCCCCCGACACGCCCCCCTCGAAAAACCCCGGGACTTACGCGAGTCCCGGGCTCTGCGCGCGCCGGTAGGCCTATGGAACATAGGCGCACCGGCGCGCAAGGACCTGCTCGCGTAAATCCGGGCGGATTTACACGAGCAGGGCTCTTAAAATCCGCCCCATAATGAATTGTTCTTGTTTAAGTTATACCCTTTGTTATATGTAAACCGATCCGATATGAAATTTTTTCATGAAGGTCGGTATAGAAAAGTGTTAAATAAATAAATAAATAAATAAATAAATAAATAAATCTTTGAACCAATCGAGATGCTTTGCGAAGGGATGTTCAGATTATCACGGTGCAATACTGTCTGTAACACATTCCTTCATAGGGATTGTAAGAGTGTTCCAATAACTGCTCCAAATCGCCTGACATTTAGCCAATGCTTCATGGGATTTATTATTTGCTGTCATATAGTCAAACTGGAGGATCTTGTACAGTCTATTTTTCCACTGTTCTACCTTTGGTGGGTCAGCTGATATCCATTCAGCCAGTACTGGTTGTAAGGCCACTAGTAACTTTCCAGCGATCGAGCAAGTGCTCTTGATTTTTTGTATCATATTTATTATCGCTGTAGTAGTGGCATATTGATTTTTCATGGGAATCATGAGCCAGGATTTCAGTGGATAGCCTCTGTCACCTGTAGCATAAGAGAAAAACAGAAGGTTACATTCCGTCTGTGCTTCACTGGGGTACAGCTCAAAGAGCTTACAAACAGAATGCCTACTGTGACACCCTAAATATAAGGGTTCTACTAATATAGGTGGGGGCTCATGTGAGCAGTTGATTAGCGTACTACCTAGGAGCCAGTCCCCAGTGATGTGTCACAGCTGGAACTGTTCATAGATCCTGGATTGGGTGAGAATGTAGGCGTCGTGAGTGGATCCAAGAAAGCGGGCGACCACATTGGTGATGAGGCCCTTGGCGTTGCACACCACCTGCATGTTTAGTGAGTGGCATCCCTTGAGGTTGCGATAGATGGCCTCATCTCCTCCTGGTGCCCTTAGGGCCACGTGGGTGCAATCAATAGCTCCCAAGACTGAGGAGAAGCGTGCTATTTGGTAGAAGTCTCTCATGGTCTCATGCTGTTCCTCTCTTCCGATGGGGAAGGAGATAAAGTTGTATGTGTGTCGCAGCAGGGCAGCCAGGGCCTGCTTCAGACACCTTGAGGTGGCACCCTGAGTGATTCCAGAAGTCAGGCCAAACGGTGTTTGGAAGGTGCCGGTAGCCAAAAATGCCAGGAATGTAGTCACCTTGATGTGTACAGGCAAGGCATGGCCCCTTTGGGTGAGGGATTGCAGGTCAGCCTCTAACATTCGGCAGAGGGACAGTATGGTCTCCTCATTAAATCTGTACCGGTGCATTACTTCCTCCTTAGACATATCCAGAAATTGTGTGCGAGTCCTGCAGACTCTATGTACAGGGTACCGCCTCTGTCTCAGCATTCTTCTCCTCCTCCTCCTCTCTTTTTCTTTTCTGAGCCGTATGGATTGCAGGATGCATATTGCTGCTGTAAACATGTGTAGACAAGGAATAACCAAAGAATGGCTGTTGACTTTAGACGCTCCTGAGGCTGTCTCCTACCGTTATACGCACATTAACGGTGGCTATGGAAAACGTTTCTACTTTCCCAGTTTCCACCGGTTACTCTCCCACGGCCTCTTCCTTCCACCTTCTGCAATTCTCCAGAATGTCTGGTCCTTTAGCGATGACAGCCAGCAGCCGCAGACCCTTCACTCGTAGCTTGTGTACACAGGAAAGCAGTACTAAATATATGCGCGTGAACTAGGCAGTGCGCGCCGGTGGATTTATGCTTGTCGCTTATAAAATAAGTTTTATGCATATGTCTGGTATCCACCCTGACACGCCCCCTGACACACACCCGACACGCCCCTTTGCTATTCACGTAAGGTTGTGCACGCAGGGTCATTTACGTGCACAAATACCCCTATGCAACATTTGGGTTGTGCGCGCCCCTGCTACTTACGCGCATATATGCCGGTTTCGGCGCGCGTAATGCTTTGAAAATCTACCCCAAAATGTTTGAACATCTGGGTGATCCTTCAGACCATGAACTGCAGTCCATGATCATTATACAATTTATGGCCTGTGATCATTTAGTCTACCTTTATGACATTTACTGCTGTCTTCTGCAGAAATAATGAATTATATAGTGATGCCCATCAAACATTATTGATGTAAAAATTGGAATTTCTTGTTAAAGATTTTTATTGCAACTTGATTAGATATTTAAAACTACTGTTTCTTACGTCTTCTGTCACATATATTTAATAAAACATTCAGTGCTGCTTATCAAACTGTACTGTGTCATATCAAATATATTTCTATGTCTTGTCCTTTGCTATCTTTTGAAATCTTCATGGCAGTTTATCTGTACATGCAAAACATGTCTATCTTACAAAAAGCTAATAAAATATTCATTAAAAAGAATTGTCCACAATTTTAATCTTTTAAGTTTTAAGTAGAAGGTTTGCTGTAATATTACCAGAGGAGTACTATATTTATCCCTCATTGTTAGTTGTAAAATAGCATATAAGTTCAAAGATTTAGCATAATTATACTATAGACTGCATTGTGGAGTTAAATGAGTATAGAAACTGTTTTTGAAGATGGAATGGCAAAATTGGAGACAATGAATTAATTGTGATAATTATGAAAAAATACTAATCATATAATTCTCCTTCAAAGTCACCTTGAGCTCAGTCTTAATTTAGTACTCATTTTCCAAATGGCAAAATGTGCCTCCTATCCAAATTCAGGGAAAAATAGCTGTACAATTCACATGGATCTTTTATTCGAAAGCAACAGCACTAAAAGTTGTTTCCAAAAGGTCAGATTGAAATTAAAAGAAACAAGATATGAACAATTTTCATTGATCAGAACGAAAGTGAACAAGAAAACGGCAGTCATCCTTTTCAAAGAAAACTTCCTAGCAGTGGACTAAGTTTATTGTAACTGAAAAACATTTTGCCAAACAATGTACAGCAGAGAAAAACAGCAAGACACAGTGCTTACGCTCCTTGCAAGGTTATCACCTCAGGCTTATTGCAGACTGACACATTTTCCTCATATTTATGTACAGCTTCTAAGAGGAACAGCCTATTGTCTTCTCACTGACAGAGAACAAAATAAGGCCTATATTCATCATTCTGCTATAAATTTAGCAGAATGATGTGCCGCGGCCAGAAAAGGGGCAGGGGGGTGATAGTGTGAAGCTGGCCACATCACAGCATTGCAGTTTGGCCCACCACGGTGCAGCTGCGCCACACACTATTGCCCCCACAGTGCCACAGGAAATGGTGGTGTTATTTCTTGCGGTGCTGTCAGCGATAATGTGTAAAACATTAGCACCCACAGCACTACCGGGTCTTAACACCACCCAAACCCCCCACACACTCCTCCCTTTCCCCTAATTAGCATTTTACTGCTGCAATGCAGCTGGTATCGAATGAGGTAGGTCACTATCGCATGTGATAATGCCTTAACGCATGAGATAATAGCCCATCACACAATAAAGAATGACCCTGTGAGGACCTCATTTACTCAGTAATTTTTCCATAGAAAAAGAAAAGCCTTAGTAAATCAGGACTTAAGGAATCTGTGCACTAAGCATTATTTTCCATATATGCAAAATAGGAATAAAGATATATAAACTGCACTCTTTGGAATGGCTATCAGGTAGCAGCTACCTGGAGCTCACATCCCTATATGATCATCCTCCTTCCAACCTCACATTACCTAAAGACCCCCTTAGAAGTTTGCGAAAAGATGATATCTATGCTGCTAGATACAGATATGCTTTACCATAAGAACATAAGCTTTACAATACTGGGTCTGACCAAAGATCCATCAAGCCCAGTATTAGGGATGTGAATCGTTTTAGGACGATTAAAATTATCGTCCGATAATTTTAATATCGTCTTAAACCGTTATGGAACACAATACAATACAGATTCTAACGATTTATCGTTATAAATCGTTAGAATCGTGAGCCGGCACACTAAAACCCCCTAAAACCCACCCCCGACCCTTTAAATTAAATCCCCCACCCTCCCGAACCCCCCCCAAATAACTTAAATAACCTGCGGGTCCAGCGGCGGTCCGGAACGGCAGCGGTCCGGAACGGGCTCCTGCTCTGAATCTTGTCGTCTTCAGCCGGCGCCATTTTCCAAAATGGCGCTGAAAAATGGCGGCGGCCATAGACGAAAAAGATTGGACGGCAGGAGGTCCTTCCGGACCCCCGCTGGACTTTTGGCAAGTCTCGTGGGGGTCAGGAGGCCCACCACAAGCTGGCCAAAAGTTCCTGGAGGTCCAGCGGGGGTCAGGGAGCGATTTCCCGCCGCAAATCATTTTCGTACGGAAAATGGCGCCGGCCATACGCGTATGGCCGGCGCCATTTTCCGTACGGAAAATGGCGCCGGCAGGAGATCGACTGCAGGAGGTCGTTCAGCGAGGGTTCCGGCGCCTCGCTGAACGACCTCCTGCAGTCGATCTCCTGCCGGCGCCATTTTCCGTACGAAAACGATTCGCGGCGGGAAATCGCTCCCTGACCCCCGCTGGACCTCCAGGAACTTTTGGCCAGCTTGTGGGGGGCCTCCTGACCCCCACGAGACTTGCCAAAAGTCCAGCGGGGGTCCGGAAGGACCTCCTGCCGTCCAATCTTTTTCGTCTATGGCCGCCGCCATTTTTCGGCGCCATTTTGGAAAATGGCGCCGGCTGAAGACGACAAGATTCAGAGCAGGAGCCCGTTCCGGACCGCTGCCGTTCCGGACCGCCGCTGGACCCGCAGGTTATTTAAGTTATTTGGGGGGGGTTCGGGAGGGTGGGGGATTTAATTTAAAGGGTCGGGGGTGGGTTTTAGGGGGTTTTAATGTGCCGATTTTTCGATTTTTCGATTTTTAACGATTTTTCACGATTTTTCACGATATTTTACCCCCCCAAACGGCAACAATACGATTCCCTCCCCCTCCCAGCCGAAATCGATCGTTAAGACGATCGAGGACACGATTTACATCCCTACCCAGTATCATGTTTCCAAAAATGGTGAATCCAGATCATAAGTACCTGGCAGGATTTCAAAAGGTCAATAGATTCTGTGCTGCTTATCCCATGGATAGCTTATTGCTTCACAAGGTATTATTGCATGGCACAGTAAGCTTACTGCACAAATCCCTGAGAGAGAGAGAGAGAGAGAGAGAGAGAGAGGGAGAGAGAGAGAGAGAGAGGGAGAAAGAGAGACTGCCTATCGATAGGGCCTTCCTAGTAGTTAAGTATTTATAACTTTATAGGAGGGCCCCCTGATAGGTCGAGGTGAGGTGTTAGTGATGGTTTAGGGTTTAGGGGCCAGTTTTGCATGTAGAGTGAGACATACGAACAGCAAGGTACACCTAGTCAAGATTTGATGTCATTTGGAGTGAGGAAAGTCTCCAAAAGATTAAATTTCTACTATGTTCTCTCACCCTAGCTTGATGGACTCTATAATAAGGTACCATCAAGCTAGGGTGAGAGAACATAGTACAAAATTTCATCTTTTTGAGACTATCTTTACTCCAAATGATGTCAAATCTTTACCAAGTTGTAATGTGGTGTTCATATGTCTCATTCTACATGCAAAACTGGCCCCAAAACCTAAACCTCGACCTATCAGGTGGCCCTCCAATAGAGATATAAATAGGTGCACACAGTCTCTCTCTCTCTCTCTCTCCCTCCCTCCCTCTCTCCCCTCTCTCTCTCTCTCTCTCCCAGCACATTTCACAGCTTAACACTAATGAAAAAGGTGGGCTGGCTTTGCACTTTGTGAAGTCAGCCCACTTTTACAAAATTCCCACCCCCAACTCTGCCCCAATCCCTCCCCTTTTAAAAATTAGCATCGCACCATGTGTTATGGTGCTTTATGCATGCGTTAAGGCATTTTTCGCATGTGAAAACACTGTAACACATGCAAAAATGCCATAACGTGAGTTGATAAATGACCCTGCAAGTAAGTTAGAATGTCCCAATAGAAAGGTTGCTGTAAAAGCCAAAAAAACCCAGATGTATTTAAATACACAGCACACAGATAAAAATAACTCCAAATAGCCTGTATAATCTGATAAGAATAAGGTTGTGGGTACATATAAAATGACTATTTGCAAATGCCAGAAGGATGAAAAATAAGACGAGAGTTAGAATATATGACACTAAAGTAAGATATAGGGTTCTTAGAGACCTAGTGGAAGGAGGATAGCCAATGGGACACTATGATACCAGGGTACAAACTATGTCAATATGACAGGGCAGACAAAATTGGTGGAAGGATTGCTTTATATTTTAAGGATGGCATAGAGACAAGCAGGAAAAAGATTTGCAGGAAAAAACTGTATTCTAGAATCCTTGTGGTTAAAACATTTAAAGGGAAAATCAAGAGTATAGTAGTGGGGATATTTTATCACCACCTGGCCAGGATGAGGAAACAGACTGTAAAATACTAACAGATTAGACTGGCTAGTAAAATGGGCAGCAGAATAATAATGAGAGACTTCACTTACCCAAGTATTTATTGGGTAAATGTCACATCAGGACATGCAAGGGAGGTAAAGTTCCTAGATACCATCAATGACTGTGTCATGCAGCAGGTGGTCATGGAACCAATAAGACGGGGTACTGTTGTGTCCGTCAGGCTCAGACGACTTTGCCTGACTTGCCTCACCTTTCTCTCAGCTTTCTCCACCAGCCTCGGGATTATGGCGTCTGTGGCTTCTCTGGAGCGGCTCTGGTGCTGCGTTCAGCCATCTTGACCTGAGGTCTCCTTGGGCACACGCACGTGCGCGTCCCTATCATTGTAGCAGTGTTGGCGTGAACCTTGGCGTCCCCCTCAAGTGACGTCACCTCTTCCGCTTATTTAAGGTTGCCCATTTGCTGACTCTCGCCGAGTTAGCAAGGATTGGTATGCTCTGGTTTGAAGCTATTCTGCCGCTTCTATCCACTGGAAGCTATCTTTACCCTTCGGGGTTCTCAAACCTGGGTACACACTCCTCGGGGGCCCTCTGCTTATTTACAGGTGCCTATCCCCCTACAGGTACTTGCTCCTCAAGGGCCTGTGTGTCTATCCTGGTGCCTGCTCCATTCTTCAACCTGCTGGAAGTCCATCTATCAGCTACAGAGAATGAGTACAACTTCTACCAGTCTGTCTCTCATCAGTTCCTCGCTACCTCTCTGCATCAGGCCCTACACCACCATTGTGGAACGGGTCTCCTCTGCCGAGGACCACGGACTACTAATACTTATCTTCTCTACTGCTCATTGGAATTCTCTCTACTCAGCTACGGGAGCATGTTTAACATCTGCCAGTCTGTCTCTCCTACAGTGCCTTATTGGACATCTGCATCGGGGCCTTACACCTCCATTGTGGGACGGGTCTCCCTCGCCAAGGATTACAGACTGCTACCAGCTAACCTGCTCTCTACTGCCACCTCTGGTGGTCATCCTAGCTGTACAATAAAAGAAACTATCTCTGTGTTTGTGCTATTGAGTCTCGCCCGGGGCATCAGTCTCCCTACGGGGCTCCTCCTCATAGGAGATAACATCACTGTTGCCCCTGAGAATCCACCAAACACCTCAATATCATAACAGATTGCTAACTCTATGGATTCGGCTCAGCTCACCGCGTTGCAGGCTATTCCAGGCCTGGCCTAGCAAATTGTTGAACAACAGAAAGCACTGGATAGCTTGACTGTGGCCCTTAATCTACTGCACTCATAGATGAATGCCTCTACTACCTCAGGTAAAGAAGAAAAACCATCAAAAGTGATGGTAAAAACTGTTGTACCCCTCTCCAATCCTATTCGCTTCTCTGGAGAGGCCTGGAGATGCAGGGGATTTCTCAATCAATGCTGTATGCATTTTGTACTTCAGCCTAATAATTTTCCCACAGCCTACGCCAAGACAACATACATTCTGCTTTCCTGGATGGAAGAGCACTGATTTGGTCTTCTCTGCTGTGAGAGCGTGATGACCCTATTTTGAAGGACCTTACTGGATTTTTGGAACTGTTCAAATCTGTATTCTACAATCCTGCCAGGTACACTGTTACAGGATCTGCATTGGTCCATTTACAGTAAGGTAATAAGACTTTGCCTGTCTTCGCCATTGAGTTTAAGATGTTAGCTTCAGAGTTGAACTGGGACTTGAGATGCCTGAAGACCCTTTTCTTTGAAGGCCTGAACTCCCGATTGAAAGATGAGTTGGCGGCTCGAGAAATGCCTGAGAAATTAGAGGACCTGATGAAGTTATCCGCAAGAATTGATCAGCGACTTTGGGACAAGGTTCAAGAGGTTAAAGGTTCCAAGAGGCCTAGCCAGGGAGAGAGCCAAGTCAAGACTCTACCTAAGCCTATTGCGCTAAAGTGGTGTCGGGTGAAGAGGAACCTATGCAACTAGGCCGTAGTCACCTGACTTCGAAGGAGAGAAGAATGCGGAGAAGATTAGGCCTCTGCATGTATTGTGGCCAAGCCGGCCATGCAGAACAAACATGCCCTATCTGTCCGGGAAATGGGCAGACCTAAGTCCTGTGGGAGGACTCTTCTTAGGTCTAACGGCTCCTTCTCCTCCACTCTCTCTACCAGTCTCCTTGGTTAATGGACCACTTGAATTTCAAACTCTTGCCCTAGTGGACTCCGGGGCAGGAGGGAATTTTATCCTGAGATGTCTAGTGGAACACCTTTGTATCCTCACTATGACTATGAAGCCGCCGCTTCTGTTATCCTCTATTCATGGGGAGCCCTTACCGGGTGAAGTAACATTACAAACGGAACCGGTCAGTTTAAGGACTGGAGCTCTTCATACGGAATCCATTTCCTTCTTCATGCTCGAGAAATCTATGCATCCCTTAGTCCTTGGGTTATCATGGCTGCAAGAGCAAATGCCTCAATTCAACTGGGCTACACTGGAGCTTTCACGCTGGGGCCCAGATTGCCATGTCAAGTGTTTGAAGGAAGTCTCACCACTGCCCTGTATGCCTACAATTCCGTTGATGCCTGGGTTACCACTGCAATACACGTCGTTTCAAGACGTGTTTTCTAAGGAAGCTGATGACATACTTCCTCCACATTGATCTTATGACTATGTGATTAACTTGAAACCGAATACTGAACTACCTAAGGGAAGAGTATACCCTCTCTCAGTGGTGGAAAATAAAGCAATATCAGAATACATTCAAGAGAATCTGCAAAAAGGTTTCATTAGACCATCCAAGTCCCCTGCGGGAGCAAGATTTTTCTTTGTGGGGAAGAAGGACGGAACCCTACATCCATGCATTGATTATCATGGTCTAAACAAGATCACAGTCAAAGACCGCTATCCTTTACCATTCATATCAGAGCTGTTTGACCGTTTATAAGAGGCTAAGATTTTCTCCAAGCTGGATCTTAAAGGAGCATATAACCTTGTCCGCATTCGTTCAGGAGATGAATTGAAGACAGCTTTCAACACCAGGGATGGACACTTTGAGTATTTGGTGATGCCCTTCAGCTTATGCAGCACCCCAGCTGTCTTCCAGAACATGATGAACAACATCCTATGCGACCTATGACAATGTGTCATCGTCTATCTGGATGATATCCTGATCTTTTCTCAGGATATGAATGCCCACATCACGGATGTCAAGAGAGTGTTACGAAGACTGTGGGAGAACTGCCTGTATGCTAAATGTGAATTCCACAAGGAGTATGTACCGTTCCTAGGGTACTTTGTGTCTAACAAGGGGTTCCAAATGGACCCACAAAAGCTGGAGAGCATTCAGAAATGGTCCCAACCTACTGGTCTAAAAGCTCTCAGAAGGTTCCTGAGATTTACAAATTACTATAGGACCTTAATTAAAAACTACTCCTCACTAACTGTGCCTTTAACAGCTCTGACAAAGAAAGGAGCAAATGTTGCCAACTGGTCTACTTAGGCTGTGACAGCTTTTCAAAAGCTGAAGGATGCTTTTTCCAGGAAGTCATGTCTCCATCACCCGGATCCTACACACCCCTTTATTGTCGAGGTGGATGCCTCTGATATTGGAGTGGGGGCTGTATTAAGTCAAACCAGTGACTCTAAGATCCTGTGGCCATGTTCCTTTTTCCAAGATGATTTACACCGGTTGAAAGGAACTATGGAATCAGAGATAAAGAATTGTTAGCAATAAAGATGGCATTCGAAGCGTGGAGACCCTGGCTGGAGGGTGCTCAATACCAGATTATGGTTTTTACTGACCATAAAAACCTAGAATACCTTCGTCATGCCCAATGCCTCAACCACAGGTTCAATTTTTTTCTTAAAGTAAAGACCTGGAGACAAGAATGTCAGAGTGGATCCCCTTTCACACTCATTCCTATCTGAAGATGTGCCTGACACTCCTCAACACATCATTGATCCTGAGAGAGTCATTCTATCTGCCATGCACCCAGTGCCTGCGGGCAAGATGATAGTGCCTGCCAATCTCCGGAAGAAAGTCCTAACATGGGCTCATGATTCCAAACTGGCTGGACTTCCCAGTCAAAGGAGAACTCTAGCGAAGCTGCAAAAATTCTACTGATGGCCGTCTATGAGAGAAGACACCTTTGCTTATGTTGCAGCCTGTACCAACTGTGCCAAGCAAATGTATCTGCCCAGTCGTCCATGGGGCCAACTATAACCTCTGCCCATACCAGATGAGCCATGAACTCACATCACCATGGATTTCATGGTGGACTTACCCCTATCCAGGGGCAACAACACTATCTGGGTAACAGTGGACAGATTCTCAAAATGGCTCACTTTGTGGCACTTCCTGGCTTACCTTCTGCCAGTGAACTTGCAAAGCTCTTCATCAGCCACATATTCTGGTTGCATGGAATACCCAAACACATAGTCTCAGATAGAGGCGTACGGTTCACAGCCAGATTCTGGAAGGCTCTTTGCAAGAAGTTCGATATCTCTCTCGACTTCACGTCATTGTATCATCCGCAATCCAATGGACAAACTGAGTGGATGAACCGCACCCTCAAACAGTTCCTCACAGCCTATGTCTTTTCATGCCAGAATGATTGGGCTGAACTTCTACCGTGGGCCAAGTTTTCCATCAACTCTCATCCAGGAACATCTACTGGATCATCACCATTCGAAGTGGTATATGGATGACTACCTTCACCACGTTTGCCACTTCCGCTATCCATGTCGTCCCCGGCAGCTCAAGCCACTGTCGATGAAATTCACACTCTTTGGAAGAAGACAAAGGAGATGCTCATCAAAGCTGGAATCTGAGCAAAATGAGACTATGACATGCATCTCGGCAAGGCTCCTGAACATATGCCTGATAATAAGGTTTGGTTATCTACTAAGCATCTCAGATTGAAATTGCCTTCTGCTCGCTTCGCTCCACGCTATGTCGGACCATTCTCTATCCTCCGATGTCTGGGCAACCTCTCCTACAGTCTCAAACTTTTACCAGCAATGAAGATCCATAACGCATTTCACGTCTCATTGCTAAAACCATTCATACTAAACAAATTCAGCACCAAGACACCAGAGCCTCCTCCTGTAGATACAAAAGAAGATCTTGAGTACAAAGTCGATGTGATTTTGGACATTCGAAAAAGAGGCAGAGTATGGGAATACCTCCTGTCATGGGAGGGCTTTGGACCAGAAGATAACTCATGGGAACCAATGTCTAACATTTTGGACAAAGAGATGCTGAACCAGTATCATCGTGCACATCTTCGGAAGCCAAGACCAGGTAGGGGGTCTGGAGGAGGCCCTTTGAAGGGGAGGCCCTTTGAAGGGGGGTGCTGTTGCGTCCATCAGCCTCAGATGACTTTGCCTGAGCCGATAAACAAAAAACCCACCCCTGTCACATGGAGGGAGCACTGGATGGACGGCGCCATCTTTAAAAATGGTGCAGGCCATCCAGTGCTCCTACCATGTTACAGGGGCCGGCCAATGGCACAGATTCCCTGTCACATGGTAAGGGCAAAGGGCCATTGGCGCCATTTTGATTAATGGCAGCCGAAGGCCCGGGAGCAGGAGATCGCTCCCGGGACCCCCACTGGTCCACCAGGTACCTGTAAAAAGTTTTTTGGGGGGTTGGGAGGGTTGGGGAAGCTAAGGGATTAGTTTTAAAGGGTCGGGGTGGATTTAGGGGTTATTTTTATGTGCTGTTTTTCCCACCCTCCCTTGAAACGATAAGAGAACCCCCACAAACAATATCATGGGGTTTTCCTATCGTTTTGGGAAGGCTCCCAATTTCTGACGATTTTGAAAATATCGTACAATATTTTCAATCGTCCGAAGCCCGATTCACATCCCTACTGAATACTCAGAAGACTCCTCATTGCCTGGAAGCAATTGCAGACGTGAACGCAGTGAGTTCTATCATAGATAGGAATCGGTACTCACTCCACGAGGGCCCACATTCCTATATCTCTGAAGACTCCCTTCTGTCTAAGACGTTATCGCAGGTACCAATATCGTTAGTTATATTGGCAAACTTGCAGATAGGAACCGGTACTCGCTCCATGAGGGCCCATGTTCCTAGAATCCTTTACAGACTCTCTTCTTCTCTAGAAGCCATTTTATATACAACTATTGTGAATTCTTATTACAGACTGTTTATAGGAACCAGTGCTCGCCTACGGCTCCTGTTCCTGAATGTACTGAAGACTCTCTGTTGCATAGAGACCATTGCAGACATCTACTATTGTGAGTGTACCATCGTGTATCCAGTATACCCTGTCTACTCACTACTTCTAGTCTCTCTCTACAGCTCAGCAACCCAGAGATTATAATTCCAGTATCAGAAGGACTTCAGCTCTGTCGGACACAGCGACTCACTACTTCCACCACTGGTGGTTCAGCTTCCAGCCTAATAAAGAACTATTTGTGTTTATTTCATATTCCAGCCTAGCCAGTGGTTCCTCTCAGGATCTCCTCCTGGGGGCACTGTCATCTGCCATCGGCCCAGGGATTCACCATTTCCTCCAAGTGGCCATTCCTTACACTACTGTCACTCTGTGGGAGCCAACCACTACAGACCAGTAACACCGCTTACGGAAGTATTATATATATATAGCTAACTCCTCTTTCTATGGGACTTGCCAGCAGCCTATATATAACAGATTGCTACTCCGTAGCGGAGGCATGATAGATTGCTATCTCAGTAGCGAAGTACAATAAACCTATTGGTAGATCCTCTCCTCGGAGGAATATCATTGAACAGATTGCCAACTCCTCTTCCCTGGGGAGTTGATCCATATCAGATTGCTACCTCCTTCCCTTACAGAAGCATCCAACAGCAGTTCACTAACAGATTACTACTCCGCCCTCCTGGCGGGGTAAACACTACAGATAGCTAACTCTTCCCCTCTGGAGGAGCAGATCATGACAGATTGCTAACTCCGCCCTCCTGGCGGGGTGAGCAATAACAGATTGCTAACTCTTCCCCTCTGGTGAGCAGAGCAATAACACTTGTGCTCCTACCATGTGACAGGGGCCGACCAATGGCACTGGTAGCCCCTGTGACATAGAAAGGCAAAGGCTATTGCCGCCATTTTGAATACCGGCAGCCGATGGCCCGAGTGCAGATCACTCCAGGACCCCGCTGGACCACCAGGGACTTTTGGCAAGTCTTAGGGGGTCAGGAGGGTGGGGGTTTTATTTGTTAGTGATACGTTGCATTCGTGGGGGTTCGTCATACGTTTCGGAACCCCACAAATGCAACGAATAGGGACCTTTACGTTGTGGATTGTACATTCGTTCAAAACGAATGCACATCCCTATGTCTCACTCTGAATGTCAAAGTGGCCCCTAACACCTACACTACTACCTAAGCCTCACCTCAAGTAACTAGGTGGGCATCATATAGAGGAATAACTACTATAAGGTCCTTATAGCTAGGTGCTTGTGGTTATAGGTAGGAATTACCACAATTGTGGCACTTACCGCAAAATGTGAAAAAGTTATCACACTCTGCGGTAATACCTATGCGAAGCGCTAAGATAGCAACTTTGTGATAAATAGGCTATTACCATAAAACATGACCCTGTTCCTATCGCATATGATAGTTTGATGAATCCTGGCCTAAGTTAGGGGCATTCCAGGAGTGTAAATGGAAGGAGTTGAGTTAGCTAGCTAGCTAACACCAGTATTCAGAGTAACTGGATGACTTAACTGGCTAAGTCTGGTCAAGCAAAAGAGCTGTCCTAAAATTAGGTGGCTATAGTTAACTGACTAACTTTAAGATAGCTGGCTATATTCAATAGTGCAGTTCTCATATTTAATATGCCTCCAAAATTAGTCAGATAAGTTTATCCGGCTATCTTTGCTAGTCAGACTGTATCTGAATATGGATCTCTGTATCTTTACTCTAGAGAAAACTGTTTCAAGATTTATTTGAAGAAGTGCCTAGATCATCTGGCTAAAAATGCTATTTTCAGTTTGCAATGGGCAGCTTTTTAATTCCCAGTCAAGAATCTCGCTAGCATTGCATTATAATTAAGTTTTGTTCTGGATTGGTTAATGGATTCAACCTGGCTTGCTTCTTCAACTCAAGAAGTGACCTGACCTGGCCTATGTCTAGTTATTTAGTTGGTTGTTGCATAAACCACTCTGCATGATCTCGCCTCCTATGGCAGTGCTTCCATTAGGCAGACTAGGCGATCGTCTAGACACCAAACGTTTGGGAGTGGCAAAATCCCCCAGCATGAGGCCTTGAGGGATGCTGTACCAGAGCCATCATCAAAGAAAGGAGAGATGTGCTGGAGCCACAGGAAGGAGGGAGCACTGTGCTAGAGGTACATGGTGGGGGGGGGGGAGGACAGGTGCATGATTTAAGTTTCACTTAGGGTGCCAAATACTCTTGCACTGACCATGCTCACGTCCAATAAAGCATAATTTTTCTCTAAAACCATTCTTGCTAGTCTTCAAACAACTAGAAGGTACTTTAAATTCAACCAAACAATTTCACCTTGCATCACAATTTTAGAAAACGCATAATATTTGTAACGTTTACATGCTAAGGATTGTCCCATGAAACAGATTAAAATGATTCCAGCAATTATAGGTAAGTTGTCCAGTTGATTGTGAATTTCAAACACATTAAAGAAAACTTTGAGCTTTCTGATCTAGATTATTTTAGATATCATCAATTTAGGAACTATGCTATGCTTTTTTTTTTTTTTTAGAAAAGCGAGAAATGGTGTTTTAGGATCTACATTTGACATTTGGATTGGATCCCTGGATGAGGCACCTGGACTGGACATGACAAAGGATTTCACTCTCAAGTATCTATAATTTTTCTAATAGCTGGAGATTCTGATACACACATAGAGAAGCCAGCAGCTAGATGGCAGCATGAGATAGGAGAGCCCATCTTGGACATCCAACTCAGTAGTAATTTTTCAGTTGCACTTAAAGTATATCTTCATTCATTTTTTTTTTGTAAAAAATTATATATTCACCATGATGAGCATATTAGAAAGTTATGCCATCTTTCTATAAGTACCATGTTTCCAATTTTTAGATATTGTGTTGGAATAATTGTACCCTGAAGCAGCCTCTCGGTGATGCGCTGGCCATGTTGGCTTTTTTGAATTGATTTCCTCACATTTTGAAGTATTCTGAAGTATTTAGAATTTTTGTCATATCATATATTGTATATCAGATAATAAATCATTTATTTTGGCATTCAGATATAAATAGGGATGTGTATTTTTTTTAAATGTTGTTTTCGTTTCACTACATTTTTTAATTGATTTCTTTTTTAAAATGGCTCATTGGGGTTTTTAGTTTTTCCTTAATTTCATGCTAAGTGCACACTAAATCCAAGTTATTGCACACAGGGATGGTAACTTTTAAACAGGCGCACGGGTGCACATGTGCACATGTTGGCCCCTGCCCAGGGACATGTCCATTTTATAACACACGCATATATGTGCATATGTTATAAAATAGCCTGACCACATGCACATGTGCACACAATTATAAGTGGATGCAAGTGCAGTGGTCCAACTGGTGCACTGCACGTATGCCCTGGGTTTGGCACACACCAGGCTTTTAAAATTCAACTTTTCAACCATTTAGTGCACATTAAGTCCAAAAAACCCCAAAATGTCAGTATTTTTTTCTTTCGTTTCATTTTAAATGAATACATGTTCCTAATGAATATATGTCTGGGAGACATAACATATCTGGCACTGGCACATGTGTTTTGTTACTAGCTCTTTTTGAAAATCACCTTTAAAAATGGAGGCTTTTGTTCATACCCTTAAATGAGTTTTTATATGGCCCTCTTTTGATCTGGCATTTTCGGCTTCTCTGAGTTATTTTTCCTCCTATTTTTACATTTCTAATTATTACATTTTCAATTTTGTGATGATATTTTTATTTGTTTTCCTAAATAAGGAGTTATACATGTAGCTTGGCAGATTGTGCTTACATTAATTTTTAAAGGTATACAACACACAGGGGTAGATTTTTAAAAAATGCGCGTTCGCGTACTTTTGTTGGCGCACCAGTCGCAAACAAAAGTACGCTGGATTTTAGTAGATACGCATGTAGCCGCGCGTATCTTCTAAAATCCAGGATCGGCGCGCGCAAGGCTGCCGATTTTGGGCAGCCGGCGCGCGCCGAGCCGCACAGCCTGCCTCCATTCCCTCCGAGGCCGCTCCGAAATCGGAGCGGCCTCGGAGAGAACTCTCTTTCACCCTCCCCTCACCTTCCCCTCCCTTCCTCTACCTAACCCACCCCCCCCGGCCCTATCTAAACCCCCCCCCACCTTTGTCCACGGATTTACGCCTCCCGGAGGGAGAAGTAAATCCACGCGCACCAGCAGGCCGCTGGTGCGCCGAGACGCGACCCGGGGGCGGTTCCGGAGGGCGCGGCCACGCCCCTGGACCGCCTCGGGCCGAAACCACGCCCCCTGGGCCCGCCCCCGAAACGCCGCGTCCCGCCCCCAAAACGCCACGTCGATCGGCCCCACGCCCGACACGCCCTGACACGCCCCCGACAAAAAACCCCGGGACTTACGCGAGTCCCGGGGCTCTGCGCGCGCCGGCAGGTCTATGGAAAATAGGCGCACCGGCGCGCAAGGCCCTGCTCGCGTAAATCCAGGCGGATTTACGCGAGCAGGGCTTTTAAAATCCGCCCGAAAGTGTATATAAACTTTATTAATTCATATATCAAAATCACGTCCTATCTAAACAACTAAATTCTAAGACATATCTCTGCATTCATTCTCATTCATACCAATTTAAAACCTTATAAAACATGTAAACATTGTAAACATTGTGACACAAATACTTTTAACCGAATTGCTTTATATCCCTTCAAAAAAACATTGTGTTACACACATATAGTCCCACTATTATTCTACATGATGAATAATTTTGCTAATACATCATCCATATTCTTCTTGATATCCACTCTAGTTTTTCGCCAATATTTGTCATGATACTCGCTCCTGTCCGACAAAGATCTTTGTTTCTCCACCTGCTAGGGGCTTCCTCTGGGACTAATCACGATACAATTCTCCACAGTATTCCTTTCAAATTTATCCTGTGGTATACATTCATCAATCCACCAATATCTTCACAATGTTCCTTTCACAGGATTCTGAAAGCAAATCCAAAACAACTATAAACTCTCAAGAAATATTTGAATCTCCACTTGTTCTGATATGTATATATGTACTAACCTGTCGTACCGGTTCACCAATACATGAGTATAATACAACCGTTCTCTACGTATACATTAGTACCTCGATTCTTCAACTTCAACATGTATTTTCAAAATATTATCTTCATCAGTATACATTCAACACGATTATCTATAAACCAAAAGACAAGCAGCACCCTCAATATTGAAATATAAAAATGTGCTTACCATATACAACGCACTCATCATCACCGCCATATTGTCTACTTACTATCAAACGGAACTGATGTCCTCACCGTCAGGAGTCACATGTTATAGCATGGTAACATTAGCATACTTCCCTTCACATTATAAAGAAGCACAAATCAACACCTGGAGCTCATAATGAAACAACGAGCCCCTGCTCTCTATCACTAAACATTAAACCACCTTTGGCCAAAATAGCTCATCTGGGAAACTACTTAAAAGAATGGGAAACTACTTAAAAAATGCATTCCATTCTATGGGCCCATTAAGACTTCCTGTTGTTATCTTCCCCCACTTAAAAATAAAGCGCTGTTCCATCTTTCTCAACACTGCAGACATACCTCCTCCGTTCAATAAATGTAATTTTTTAATCACGAAAAAATGTATGTCATCCACTGTATGGCCATGCTCAACCCAATGATCAACAAGCGGCGCGTGTTCTTTAGAAACTTTAATTCTGCTCCTGTGCGCAATAATATTTATTTATTTATTTATTTAACATTTTTCTATACTGAACTTCATGACAAGATTCAGATCAGACCGGTTTACATGGAACTTAGGGACTAACTAAACAAAACTATGTAACAGGAAGGCCAAAGCGCAGTTACATATAACAGGGAGATAGAACTTGGGGGCTAGAGTAGCCAGGAAATAAAAGGACAGTAACGAGCTAAAAGTTGAGAAAATATATTTTATTTATTTATTTATTTATTTATTTATTTATTTATTTATTTAATATACCGACATTCAATCGAGATATCACATCGGTTTCCAGATAACTAAAAGAATAGGGCTAGATCGGCCCTATTTTACATTACAACATGGTAACAATTATAACAGAATTATAACAGAAATACATGGAACAATAGATTATAGTACATAACATATGTACATAAATGACTTGTTGATAAAAATAATTTAGGATTAAGGATAGCAGGGAGGGTTGGGAGGAGGGAGGGAAGAGAGGGGTGGGTGGGAGGAAGGGAGTGTCAGGGAGGGATGAAAGGGGGGAGAGATGCCTGTGTAGGGGGTGAGGTGTGTTGCGTTCGGGCAGGTTAAGGGTCAGGTGGGAAGGCTTTTAAGAACAGCCATGTTTTGAGGTGTTTTGAGGTATCTATACTGTGGCTGGACCGGGTGTCTAGCCGGTTGGGCTGAGTCTGATAGAGAGTAATGTTGAAATGTTAGAACTTAAGGGAAGGCTTGGAGGAAAAGCCAAGTCTTGAGTTTTTTTCTGAAGGTTAGCAGACAGGGTTCCAATCTTAGATCAGTCAGCAGGTTGTTCCAGATGGTGGGGCCCGCTGTGGAGAATGTCTGTTCTTTGGTGGAGGTTAGACGTGTGGATTTAGTTGGGGGGACTTGAAGGGTTCCTTTATGTGCTTCTCTGATGGGTCTTGCAGATGAGTGTAGTTTGAATGGGAACTGAAGGTCTAGGTGTAGTTGGTTGAAGATGGATTTGTGGATTATGGTGAGTGCTTTGTGCAAGATTCTGTATTTTATTGGCAGCCAGTGCAGGTTTCTAAGTATTGGAGTGAAATGTGCTCCCCGGTGGGTGTTGGTTAAGATCCTGGCAGCTGAGTTTTGGAGCATCTGTAATGGTTTGGTGGCAGAAATCGGAAGTCCTAATAGGAGAGTATTACAATAGTCAGTTTTAGAGAACAGTGTTGCCTGGAGGACAGTTCTGAAGTCCTGGTGATGAAGAAGGGGTTTGAGTCTTTTCAGAACTTGAAGCTTGTAGAAACAGTCCTTAGTGATATTGTTGTTTGATTTATTTAAGTTCAAATGGTTATCAAGGATGATTCCTAAGTCTCTAACTTGAGTGGTCTGATGGATTGAGCCTGTCTGATCGGAGCTGGTTGAGCGGTCGGGGGAGATAAGAAGGATTTCTGTTTTGGCTGCATTGAGAACCAGGTTCAGGCTGGTGAGAAGGCTATTAATGGACTTAAGGCAGTTATCCCAGTAGGAGAGCGTTTTTGGAAGGGATTCTTTTATAGGGATCAAGATCTGGACATCGTCTACATATAGGTAGTGAATTAGGTTTAGGCTAGAGAGCAGCTGGCAGAGGGGCAGTAGGTAAATATTGAAGAGGGTAGGGGATAGAGAAGAGCCTTGAGGAACGCCTAGAGTAGATTTAAGGTTTGGGGATTCTTTGTTATTGATAGTAACCTTAAAACTTCTGTTATTGAGGAAGGAGTTGAACCATCTGAGGGCATATCCAGATAATCCAATGTCTGAGAGGTGATTTAGCAGGATGTTATGGTTCATGGTGTCGAACGCCGCAGAGATGTCTAAGAGGACAAGCAGGAATGAAAGCCCTTTATCTAGGCCCAAGAGGATGTGGTCTGATAGAGAGATGAGGAGGGTTTCAGTACTGGATGACTTACGGAAGCCATATTGTGAAGGGTATAGGATTTTGTGTTCCTCCAGGAAGTCCGAAAGCTGTGTGTTCACCACTTTCTCTGTGAGTTTCACTAGAAAAGGGAGGTTGGATATGGGTCGGAAGTTGGAGAGCTCTTTTGTGTCAAGGTTGGGTTTCTTCAAGAGGGGTTTAAGGGATGCCGTTTTAAGAACATCCGGGTATATTCCTTGGGCTAGGGAACAGTTAATGATGTCCGTCAGTGATCTGGAGATAGTGCCTGGGATGAGGAGCAGAAGTTTAGTTGGGATGTGGTCCATCGGATGGTTGGATGGTTTCAACTTCTTGAGTATCGATTCTATCTCCAGTGGGGTAGTGGGCTTGAAGGAGTCTAGGGTGGTTCTGGGGGAAAGTGTAGTGGTGAAGTTTAGAGTTGGTAGGGTTGAGTTAGTAGGGAGAAGCGAAAGCGTGTTTGCAATTTTATCCTGAAAGAAGAGTGCTAGATCATTAGCTTTGGATTGAGCCTGATCATCGGGAATGGTAGGCGCGGAAGGTTTAGTGAGTTGAGATACATAGGAAAATAGTGCCCTGGCGTCATACTGAATATCATGAATTCTGCTGGCATAAAAGTATTTTTTTGCTTGTAAAAGAGAGATCTTATAAAGATGCATGGTGCGTTTGTAAACAGATAGTGTTGTGGTGTTGGGGTTCTTCCGCCAGGTGCCTTCCTTGTGTTGGAGGTCTTGCTTCATCATTTTAAGTTCTGGTGAGAACCAAGGTTGCTTCCTTTTTTGAGTCCAATTGATGGTTTTCGTCGCTCTGGGGCAAAGTTTATTGGCTATCGACTCCGTGATATTGCGCCAGGATAGCATGGCTGAGTTGGGGTTGGAGATGTCCAAGTTAGGGAGTTCCTTGGATAGATGTTTGCTGAGTAAGTCGGAGTGAGGTTGGGGCTGAATGGAGTTTCCCCGAGTTGTCAGAGTAGCTGATATAAGGGATATAACGAGATAACTGTGAAATATTGTTACCCGCTACCTCTCATTTCAGAGCAATTTGACCGACTTCAAGGAGCCAAGATCTTCTCTAAGTTTGATCTTAAAGGAGCCTACAACTTACTTCGCATTTGCTCAGGTGATGAATGGAAGATGGCATTCAACACCTGGGACGGTCACTTTGAATATTTAGTGATGCCCTTTGGCCTGTGCAACGCCCCGGCTGTCTTCCAAAATTTAATGAGCAACATCTTCAGGGATCTCCTCTACAAATGTGTCATCATTTACTTAGGTGACATCTTGATATTCTCACAGGACATGACCACTCATCTGGAGGATGTCAAAAGAGTGCTGCAAAGACTCAGTGAGAATCATCTGTACGCAAAATTGTCTAAGTGCAAATTCCTCAAGGAATCATTACCTTTCTTGGGCTATATTCTTTCCCACCAAGGCTTCCAAATGGATCCACAGAAGCTGGAGAGCATAAAGAATTGGGCTCAACCCACTGGTCTGAAGGCTCTCAGACATTTCTTAGGTTTCACCAACTATTACAGGACTTTCATCAAGAACTACTCCTCGCTCACTGTTCCGCTTACAGCGATGACAAAGAAAGGTGCCAATGTTGCTAATTGGTCTACGGAGGCCATAGCTGCATTCCAGAAACTAAAAGATGCCTTCTTGCGCAAGCCGTGGCTCCGACACCCAGACCCCACTAACCCCTTCATTGTTGAGGTCGATGCCTCAGACATCGGCGTAGGGGCCGTGCTAAGTCACGCTGATGATTCCAAGGCATTACAACCATGCTCATTCTTCTCTCATCGTTTCTCTCCTGCAGAGAAAAATTACAGAATAGGAGATAAAAAACTCCTGGCAATAAAGATGGCATTTGAGGAGTGGCGCCCTTGGCTCAAAAGAGCACAACATCAAGTCACAGTCTTTACAGACCATAAGAATTTAGAATACCTCCATCACGTACAGCGCCTAAACTGTAGCCAAGCGAGATGGACTCTGTTTTTCAACAGATTCGACTGTTATGCTTGTGGACCCTTGGGCTGGTTGGGACAGAGAATGGAGTGTGGTAGCAATCCTCAGCAATAGTCCCAACCAAGAGGTGGTACGAAGGCTCGGTGCTGGCTGACACACTTGACTATGGTGAAGTCCTTTGCGACCAAGGACTAGATACCCACTGGACGGATGGACGATGTTGGACCTGGGCGGAAGGAAACTAGTCACCCTGGAGACCGGTACTCCCCTGGGAGAAGCCCTTAGGAGTCCAGCCGCTGGGACTTTTGGAGATTCACCCTGGAAGCCGAAGTCCCCCCAGGAGGAGCCCTTAGGGACATGGCCGCTGGGACTTAGGCAACTTCCTGAAGGTGAGGGTGGTCCGGATGCAGGCGCCTCCTGCAGGTCGTGGTTCCGGATGGCTGGCGCCTCCAGCAGGTCGTAGGTAATCCAGAAGCCGATCCAGGAGTCGGAGTCCAAGAGCGGTCCGCAGCCAGTCCAGGGGTCGGTATCCAGAGAGCGGTCCAAAGCCAGTCCACGGGTCGAAGCTGGAGAGCAGTCCACAGCCAGTCCACGGGTCAAAGCCGGAGAGCGGTCCGCAGCCAGTCCAGGGGTCGGAGCCAGAGAACAATCCAAAGCCAGTCCAGGGGTCAGAGCCAGAGAGCGATCCAAAGCCAGTTCAGGGGTCGAAGTCCAGAAGAATCAAACAGCAGAGGGAGAGCAGAAGCGGGATGAAGGACAACCAAGAACGCAGCAACAGCACAGCAATACCAGGAACCTTGTTGCAAGGCACTGGAAGGATCTGGGTGCAGGGTAATTATACCCTGAAGGCGCCTGATGTCATCCACAGCTGTCTGGAGGATTTTCCCGCGCTGGCCCCTTTAAGGGGAGCTCCTCCCCGCGCGCGCGTGTCAGGGGGCGGGGCCAGTCGCGCCGAGCCATCGGCGTCTCTCCCGAGGAGGGAGAGACACGCTGGAGGGCCTGCAGGCCCGGGGAAGCTTCGAAACGGCCCAGGCCACCCCCGAGGTAGGTGGAGGGACCGGGGCATGGCCCGGGACTGTAACATCGACTTTGTGCTGAAATACCGCCCTGGAGATAAAAACATCAGAGCAGATGCCTTATCTCGCTCACTCCTCTCTGAAGATATCCCAGAGGAACCGCAACACATCATCGACACGAAAAGAGTTATTTTGACAGCTACTCCCTCAGTACCTGCAGGAAAAACCATCATACCCAAGAACTACAGAAAAAAGCTGTTAACATGGGCTCACGGCTCCAAACTGGCTAGACACCATGGTCACCACAGAACTCTGTCTAAACTGCAAAAGTTTTACTGGTGGCCCACCATGAAGGAAGACACATTCTCCTACGTTGCTTCCTGTGCAAATTGTGCCAGACAGAAGATGCAACCCGGTCTTCCTTGGGGTCTACTCCAACCCTTACAAGTACCAGACGAGCCATGGACACACATCGCTACAGACTTTGTGGTGGACTTACCACTCTCAGGAGGAAACAACACGATTTGGGTAACTGTAGATTGGTTATCAAAGATGGCTCACTTCGTGGCTCTCCCTGGATTACCCACAGCTATGGAGCTTGCCCAGCTCTTCATCATGCACATCTTCCGCCTACATGACATGCCTAAGTACATAGTCTCTGATCACAGAGTCCAATTCACAGCTAAATTCTGGAAGGCATTGTGCCAGAAGTTTGACATTTCTCTCGACTTCACCTCAGTATATCATCCTCAATCTAATGGACAAACAGAGAGGATGAACAGGACCCTCAAACAGTTCATTCGTGCATATGTGAACACTTGCCAGAATGATTAGGCAGAACTGTTGACCTGGGCTGAATTTGCCATCAACTCTCATCCAGCAACATCCACTGGATCACATAATTTGAAGTGGTTTACGGATGACTACCATTGCCACCACTGCCACTTTCACTGTCCATGTCATCCCCGGCAGCTCAATCAACTGCCAAAGATATTCAACAACTCTGGACTCAGACTGAAGAGATGCTTCTCAAAGCAGGACTTCGAGCTAAAAAAGGATACAATGATCACCACTGCTAGGCTCCAGATTTCCAGCCTGGTGACAAAGTCTGGCTAAGCATTTAAGACTTAAAATACCTTCAACTCGCTTCACTCCATGCTTCATTGGACCATTTCCTATTCTCCGACGATTAGGCAATCTCACCTATAGTCTGAAGCTACCACCTACATTGAAGATTCATAATGCATTCCACGTCTCACTATTGAAGCCGTTGATCCTTAGTGAGTTCTCTATCAAGACATCTGAACCTACACCAATAGATGCAGAAGAAGACATTGAGTACAAGGTAGATCCTGTCCTTGACATAAGAAAAAGATGCAGAGTATGGGAATACCTCCTGTCATGGGAAGGTTATGGACCTGAAGATAATTCTTGGACACCTTTGGCTAATATACTGGATAAAGAGATACTGCAAGATTTCCATAAGTTGCATCCTCAGAAACCAAGAACAGGTAGGAAGCCTGGAGGACGCCCTTTGAAGGGGGTACTGTTGCATCCATCAGTGATAGATGGCTTCACCCCGTTGGCCTCACCTTGCTCATGGCTCCTCCCGCATCCCTTTGGAAAATGGCTGCCGCCACGTCTACAAGCTGACTCTCCAGTGTCCCTGGAATGGCCATGGTGCTGCCTCCCACCATGCTCCTCCCAAGGGCCTACTAGGGTGCACATGCGCATGCCACCCACATCTTTATTCCAGCAATGGTGTGAACCTCGGGGGCATTCCCCTCTAATGATATCACGCCATCTGGGTATATTGCCTGTACTATGTTGCTAGCTCATTGAGTTAGCAAGGACTTGGTCTCGGCCGGTCTAAGCTACTCTGCCGCTTCCGTGTTGCCGCAGGATGCTCTCTCTCTGCCCTTCGTGATAATTGCTAACCTGGTTACCCGCTCCTCGGGGGCTCTCTGCTTTATTTCAGGTGCCTTACAGGGATCAGGTACTCACTCCTTGAGGGCCTGCTCTCCCTGCCTCGGTGCCTGTACCATCTTCTTCAACCTGGTGGAATCGCATACCTACAGCAACCATCTAGTGAGTAATCTAACTCTCAGTCTATCTTAATCACAGTACTACCTTACTGGGAGACCTACACCGGAAGTCCCCTATACCAACGGGGTGAGAAAGGTCCCCTCTGACGAGGGACATGAGACTGTTACATCTAGACTCCCTCACTACTACCACCTCTGGTGGTATACTTCAAGCTGTATAAATAAAGAACTAATTCTGTGTTTGTGCATCCTGCATTTATCCCAGTACTGTGGCGCCTCACAGGGCTCCTTCCCGTGGGTGTGGTCATCTGCCACAGTACCCGAGAATCCACCCAAACACCGCATAACCATAACAAGTTAATGTTACTGTGAGTGGTGGTACAGTTAAAGTATGATTTGTAACATTGAAATCCCTAAAAGGCAGTACATTCCAAGAAATTTCATTATGTCAGGAAAAGGGAGAGGAGGAAATGTTGGCAAGGTTGGCAGCTTTGGCAGAATCAGAGGAGGTGGTACAAATTCAGCACAGTCTATGTCTAGTAGCAGTGTGATAAAAAAGGCAATAGTCATGCACCAAATTTGAAGAAAGACTTTTTGAGGTGCAGAGTGGCAGGAATGGAAGGTAGCTCAAGGCTGAAGAAATTTAAATTTGTAGAACATGTTCTACTGTCACCATTTCATCTCCCTTTTGTTTTGAAGCAGACAGAAAAGGCAGGAGAGCCATCCAAGGCAGACAATAGCAGGGTAGGGAGATGGTCTTGGGCAGCAGAAATTAATCAGCCAAAACTAGCTGCATGTTCCTGTATTTTGGTTATTGCTTCATCACAGGGGGATGCCCCTGAGTTTCACGCCAAAGAGAGAATAAGAAGCAGGGTCGTGCGGCGCACGTGCCCTATGGTACCTGGACAACATGGCGGGATACAGCACCCAAGCTGGACCAGAGCCGCCAGAGAGGATGGCAGGCAGCTGCCACGGCAGCCAGATGTCCATCAACCACGGGAGGAGTCGCAAAAAAGGTAAGATGGGCGGAGTGGAGACGTTGAGCAGCGACAGTCATAACAGTACCCCCCCTTCAAAGGGCAGTCTCCTCTGCGGGTACCAGGTTTTGGCTTCAAAGGATGCGCGAGATGAAATTGATGGAGCATCTCTTTATCAAGGATATTAGCCTGAGGCTCCCAAGAGTTTTCTTCGAGGCCGAAACCTTCCCAAGAAAGAAGGTATTCAAATGTTTTGCCTTGTCTTCGGACATCAAGAATAGCTTCAACCTTATATTCTAGGTCATCTTCTGTATTAATGGCAGGTGGTTCCTGAGTCTTGGAAGAGAATTCACTGAGTATGAGAGGTTTCAAGAGTGAAAAGTGAAAAGCGTTGTGGATGTTTAGTCCGGGTGGTAGCTTCAGACTGTAAGTGATGTTGCCAAGATGTCGGAGGATTAGAAATGGTCCAACTTAGCGAGGAGCAAAACGAGTGGAGGGTAACTTCAGTCTGAGATGTTTGGTGGATAACCAGACTTTGTCACCAGGTTTGAAGACAGGCACATGAGAATGGTGAGCATTGTAAAACTTCTTAGCATGGTCACTCGCTTTAATTAGCATGTCTTTCGTCTGAGTCCACAGATTATGGATTTCATCAGTAGTAGATTTAGCTGCTGCGGACGTCACTGAGAGCTTCAGTGGAAGTGGTGGTGTTGGTGAACGTCCATATACCACTTCAAAAGGTGTTGATCCATTTGATGTTGCTGAATGAGAATTGATGGCAAATTCAGCCCAAGGTAACAGTTCAGCCCAGTTATTCTGACGGCAACTCACGTAGGCTCGAATAAACTGTTTTAAGGTTCTATTCATCCGTTCTGTTTGGCCATTTGATTGCGGATGATAGGCTGAAGTGTAGTCTAGGGAGATGTCGAATAGCTTGCACAAGGCCCTCCAGAATCTTGCCGTGAATTGGGATCCTCGGTCTGAGTCTATGTGTTTTGGTAGGCCGTGAAGGCAAAAAATGTGCGATATGAAGAGTTTCACAAGCTCCAAGGCTGAAGGTAAGCCAGGCAGTGCCACGAAATGGGCCATCTTGAGAAGCGATCGACTGTTACCCAGATGGTATTCATTCCTCCAGAAAGGGGTAAATCGACTACAAAGTCAGTAGCGATGTGTGACCAGGGCTGTTCCAGAGCTGGCAGCAGTTGCAGCAATCCCCACGGTTAGCCAGAAGTGGATTTGTGTTTGGCACAGTTGGTACAAGATGCCAGGTAGGATAGTGTATCTTTTTTGATAGTAGGCCACCAATAGAACTTCTGGATCTTGAGCAGGGTGCAGCATTGGCCAGGATGGCCAGACAGCTTGGAATCGTGCACTCAAAACAGCACTTTCTTCCTGAGGTGTTTAGGCACGATGGTTTTATCAGCAGGCACAGAATGTGTAGTCGCCAAGAAGACTTTCTTCAGGTCAATTATGTGCTGAGGTTATTCAGGCACATCCTCTGAGAGAAAGGAGCGTGACAAAGCATCAGCTCTGGTATTTCTGTCTCCGGGGCGATATTTAAGCACAAAGTCAAAGCGATTGAAGAATAAGGACCATCTAGCTTGTCTGTGGTTAAGAAGTTGTACATGGCGGAGATACTCTAGATTTTTATGGTCCATGAATATGATTATTTGATGTTGAGCACCTTCCAGCCAAGGCCACCATTCCTCGAATGCTAGCTTAACAGCCAAGAGCTCTTTATCTCCAATCCCATAGTTCTTCTCTGCCAGGGAGAAATGTCATGAGAAGAAAGAGCAGGGATGTAAGGATTTGGAGTCTCCAGTTTGGCTCAATACAGCCCCCACACCGACATCTGAATCATCAACTTCTATGATGAATGGCTTGTTGGGGGTCAGGATGACGCAAGCATGGTTCCGTGGAAAAGGCAGTCTTTAATTTCTCAAAAGCGGAAATGGCCTCCGCAGACCATTTTGAAGCGTTGGTATCCTTGTGGGTCAATGCAGTCAAGAAGAGTAGTTCTTTATAAAGCTTCTATAATAGTTGGTAAACCCCAAAAATCATCTCAGGGCCTTCAGGCTGGTAGGTTGGGACCAATTTTTAATTCTCTCTAGTTTTTGAGGGTCCATCTGGAAGCCATCTTTAGACACAATATAGCCAAGAAAAGGCACAAAGTCTTTATGAAATTCACACTTGGATAGTTTGGCGTAGAGCCGGTGTTCACAGAGTCGGCATAGTACTTGCTTGACATCCTCTAGATGAGTGCGCAAATCCTGGCAAAATATCAGGATATCATCCAGGTATACCACGACACTCTTGTACAACAGGTCCCACAAGATTTTGTTCATCATGTTCTGAAATACAGCGGGAGCATTGCACAGGCCGAAGGGCATGACTAAGTACTCAAAATAGCCATCTCGAGTGTTGAAGGCTGTTTTACATTCGTCGCCACTGCGAATGTGAACTAAGTTGTAGGCCCCCTTCAGGTCAAGTTTTGAGAATATTTTGGCCCCCTGAAGCCGGTCAAACAGCTCTGAGATTAAAGGCAGGGGGTAGCGGTCTTCAATCGTGATCTCGTTCAGACCTCGGTAATCGATACAAGGACGTAAGGTACCATCCTTCTTCCCCACAAAGAAGAAACCTGTGCCGGCTGGCTTCCCCTTCTGTAAATTCTCCTCGATGTATTCAGACATAGCCTTGTTCTCAATCACTGAAAGTGGATAGACACGTCCTTTAGGAGGTTCAGTATTGGGTTTCAGTCTTATGTCAGCAGCTTTTTTGGAAAACACATCACTAAAAGACGTGTATTGAGGCGGCAGTTCCAGAATCGCTGGAGTTGTAAGCATGTAGATGACAGGAGCAAGCTCCTTAAAGCACTTTCCATGACAACCTGGGCCCCAGCGGGAGAGTTCCAAGGAAGCCAAATCGAATTGGGGTTGGTGCGACTGCAACCAGGGTAACCCCAGGACGATAGGGTGCATGGCCTTCTCTAACACAAAGAAGGGAATTGACTCTGTATGGAGGGCTCCGGTGCGAAGGGTTACCAGTTCGGTTTGGCAAGTCACATCACCCAGTAAGGGCTCCCCATGGATGGAAGATAGGAGTAGTGGAACCATCAAAGTGACGAGGGGAATCCTCAAATGTTCCACTAGGCATCGAAGAATAAAGTTGCCTCCTGCCCTTGAATCCACCAGGGCAAGAGTTTGAAACTCAGACGGTCCGCAGATCAAGGAGACTGGGAGAGAGAGAGCGGAGGAGAGGGCATAGTAAGGCCTAAGAACAGTCCTCCTATAGGACTTAGGCCTGTCCATTTCCCAGACGAATTGGGCATGTTGGGACATCGTGACCAGCCTGTCCACAATACATACACAGATCATACCTCTTCCGAAGTCTTCTCTCTTTAGAAGTCAAATGACTGCGACCAAGTTGCATTGGTTCATCTCCACTGGCATTAGGAATTACTGGACCATCCGAGGTGCAGGTTTAGCACTAGCCTCCTTCTGACCTGGCCCTCTATTAGGCTGGATTTATTTAACCTTATCTCGAAGCCGGTGGTCGATTCTAGTAGCCAAAGCCACTAGTTCATCCAGTGAGTCAGGTATTTCACGAGCGGCCAGCTCGTCTTTCAAGCGAGTATCCAGGCCTCTGAAGAAGAGAGTTTTCAGGCATTTGGGGTCCAAGCAGAGTTCTGTAGCAAGAGTCTTGAACTCTTATCGCAAAATCAGCCAGTGGTCGGTTGCCTTGCTTCAGGTCCACCAGAGCAGAACCGGCAATGGTCACTCGGACAGGATCGCCAAAAACTGATTTAAATAAGTCCAAAAATCCGTCAATATCCTGCAAAATAGGATCCTTATGTTCACACAGTGTAGAGGCCCAAGACAAGGCCCTTCCATCAAGATAAGATATAATGTAAGTAGTCTTGGCAAAAGCTGTGGGGAAGTGAGAAGGCTGTAATGCAAAATGCATGCAGCACTGGTTTAGAAAGCCCCTGGTTCTCTGAATCTCTTCCAAGAAACGAACTGGAGCAGCCAGCAGTACAGTAGTCTTTAAAGTTACTTCAGGTAACTGATCTTCATTACTGGATGTAGCGCCTTGGGTCTTCTGTGTGTGCAGCTGATGGAACGCTGAAGTGAATTTCTCCAATGCGTCTTGCTGTTCAGCAATGTACAGGGCCAGGCCCGGAATAGCCTGCAGGGCTTTGAGCTGTGCCAGATCCATGGAGTTACCAACTGTTATTGTTTGTAAGGTTTTGGGTGGACCTTTGGACACTGTGGCAGCTGACCACGCCCACGGGGGGAAGTCCCGTGAGGGGCCACATGTCAGGCTCAGCTTTGGGACACACAACACAGAGTTAAATCTTTTATTAGACAGAGTTGAGAAGCCACCAGAGGTGGCAGTAGTGAGTGGCAATAGTGAATAGAGATGAAGCCCAGCTGGGCTTAGGGCTTAGGGTGTGTCAGAATGTCTGATGTTCTAATATACACTAACTTGAGTTGTATATATCGGTTTTATGATAGCACACCAGACTGTATTTTTTCCATACAATTATCACGCACTTCTTTCGCAATTTTTTCTTTACACATCATGCTAATTTTATAGGTGCTATAAATTACGCTGTCACCACATCTCTATTTGATGTATGTAGTGATTTATCGAATGTATTAATTCTTGCTTTTCATACTTATGTGAGCCCTGTCTTCCCATTGGTTGTAAGGTTTTCTAATGTATTGTGATTGGTTGAATTTTTGGTGCCATTTTTTGGGTTCTTTAAACGCTCAGTTTTGCCGGCACAGCCCGCTCTCCTTGCGACTTAAAATACTTGTAAGCACAGTGCGAATAAGGTATGTGTGTTGTTTTTATGTGATGTATGTAGTTTTAAATATTGAAGAGCCTGGTTCTGCATGGACTTTAATTATGATTCTATTTGGCGCCCACCTATGAATTTCCTATGCTTTCTCCATGAATTTTTGTTGTTTCTGTATTGCCTCCTTCTGTAAGAAAAATGTTTTCACATTCTGACACTTTGATGCCCCTGATATATAGCGTTATCTTTCATTTTAAGTTTTTCCATTAGCCACATGTTTAAGTGCCCGCATACGAGACTGTACATGTTTCAATTAAAGTTATTTTATTAGCTGCATGTTTACTAACCGCATACGAGATTGTGCATGTTTCATCTAATTTCTTTGTATCTTCTCCAATGATGTGTATTACACATTTCTTTCATAAACTATGTTTACTTCCATAAGTCCGATTGATGATATTGACACCACTTGCTACTTGTAAGCGGTCTAGCACATAACTTTATTCATTAATCTGTACTTGTACTACCAATTGTATATTTTTGATTTTTACTATATGTTCCGGACCTGCTTCTCCATTGGTTACATAGCAGTTTAATGCCTTATGAGTGGCCAATTTTTGGCGCTATTTTTCTGGGTTCCTTAAACGCGGAGGTTTGCTGGCATTGCCTTGCTCCCTTTTTGAACTAGAATGCAAGTAAGCACAGCGTTAAAATGATATGTGTGCTGCTAGTTGATGTGCGAAGATTTCTATATATGCTGCTCAATTTTAGATCCTTTTGCTATGAGCCTAGCCTAGTGGTTAAAGCAGTGAGCTATGAACCAGGAGACCAGGGTTTGAGTCTCATTGTCACTCCTTGTGACCTTGGGCAAGTCACTTTACCCTCCATTGCCTCAGGTCCAAAACTTAGATTGTAAGCCCTCTGGGGATAGAAAAATACCTACAGTACCTGAATGTAAACCGATGTGATATCTCAGATCAAATGTTGGTATATAATAAATACAATCCTAATTTTCCTTTATGTTACAGCTTATGAACCCTGTTGTAAAGTCCCTCCCGATGCAGCCACGTTTGGCGAAACATGGATCTGTGTCGAGGGACCCTGCCTAAACTGTGCTTCTTTAAGCAATGGAGTTGCCGCCAATAAAAAGTGTATATTAAAACCAATTTCATGCTGTTGGGGACTCATTGAAAATTGCATTTCCATATTGAGGTGGAGCCATGAGAGGTAGGGAGAGAGGTGCAACAGCCTCCAAGGTCAGACTCAAGTGGTCTTGTGTTGCACATAAACAGGGCAGGATTCCATATCCTTTTTTATGTCAGTTCTCATTTGAGGCCACCAGTAATGACGTAGAAGGAGTTCATGGGGGCAGGTGATTTCTGGGTGTCCTGCCAAGGATGAGTCAGGAACCCATTTCAACACTTTTTCACACAGTTGCTTGGGTATTACCATCTTCCTAGGAGTATCTACATGCAGCAGTGACAATAACCCTTTCTTGATCCATAATGTAATGAGGGATCTCAGGGGTGTCTTCCATCTGGAAGGACCGCAAGAGGGCATCTGCTGTCTGGTTTTTAGCTGCTGGTCAGTAACACAGCTCAAAGTAAAATTGATTGAAGAAGAGAGAGCACCTGGCCTGCCTGGGATTGAGCTGTTGCACTTGTTGTTCAGGTTTTTATGATCAGAATAAATTGTGATCCGATGCTTGGCTCCTTCGAGGAGGTGTTGCCATTCTTCCAATGGCAATTTTACTGCAAGAGCTTCCAATGTTGGATTTTATAATTCCTCTCTGCCAGAGAGAACTTCCTGGAAATAAAGGAAGAGGACATGAGAGACTCTTGGTTGTTATGTTGACTGAGGACAGCCTGTACTCCGAGGGTAAAAGGATCTACCTTCAAAACAAAGGCTTGATCAGGATCTGGGTACTCCAGACAAGGTCCTTGAAAAAATGCTTACTTCAAAGCCTGGAAAGTGTCAGTGGCTTCTGTGGACCAGCTTCAAGTGTCATACCCTTTTTGGTTAGGGTCATGAGTGGAGTTGCAAGGGTGAAATATCCAGCTATGAATTATCTATAGTAATTCATAGAACCCAGAAAACACTGTGGCATCAGAAGGTCTACCGGTCAGGGCCAGTTGAGGATGACTTTCTGTTTTGCAGGATCCATGTGGAAATCGGTGCTAGAGATACTTTATTCCAAGAATGGGAATTGTTCTTGCTTGAAGAGGTGATGTTAAGGAATCTCTGTAGTACCTATGCCACATGCGACTGTGTTGGTGTCGAGATTGAGGAAAAATAAGAAGAACATCAAGGTATATCCCCCACATGCTTTTGCCGCCGGCTCCCTCTGCCTGGATGAATGCACGGCCCCCGCTGTCAGTGAATGAATGCCCGTGCGATTTCGGCGCTCAAGGCGTGACGTCACGTCATGTGACTGCCTTGAGCGCCGAAATCGCACGGGCATTCATTCACTGACGGCGGGGGCCGTGCATTCATCCAGGCAGAGGGAGCCGGAGGCCGCTTTCGCCGCCGGCTCCCTCTGCCTGGATGAATGCACGCCCACCCGGCCGCCTTGACCGCCGAAATCGGGAGGAGAGGAGAAGGGAGAAGGGACTATCGTAGCAGGCCCGAGCCTTGCTACTTTTTCAGGTTTTTTTTTTTTTTTTTGCCTCGGGAGGAGGAGACAGACTGGGGCTGCACCGGAAACCGGACGGGGCCAGGGCAGGTGAGCGGGGGCTGGGGGAAAGTTTGCCGAGCATCGGGGAACATAACTGTCCACTTCCTGGTACCTGTCATTTCAAATGTCATTTGAAATGACAGATACCAGCGCGGCCGTGAAGCGTTAGGCCCGCGAACCCAGGATACTGTATAGGCGCTCTATACAGTAAAATGGGTTGCGCGGGCCTAACGCTTGCCTTAGGCTTCGCAGCCGCGGCATGCATTTGCATGCAATTAGAAGAGAGTATCGAGTGCTAGGTGAAGAGAACTGTGCGTGCGGGGAACGAGGGTACACCTGGCAATGCCGCACTCTTTCTACCGCGGCCTTAGAGTATCGACCTGTAAGTAGGGGAACCTGCTGCTGAGGCAAGGTAGGGATGTCTGCTGGGCCTTTATAGACTCAAAGAAGATGATTTCATACCTGGACACCATGATGTTTTCCTGCCACGGGCCCTTTAAATATTGATGCATCAAGCGTGCACATGACTAGGCAGGGAATTGGAGGTGGCGATTCCGGTGGTGTCCTGCTGTGAAAGGGAATGTTGTCAGAATCTGACACAAATGAGGGTGTTGACAGCATTGATATGAGTGTGGTAGTTTGCAGGACATCTCTCAAGCCACAAAATATAACAGTTGCCCACAAAGAAACATCTCTCCTGACATAAGCCAGACCTAAAGCAGCGGTCAAGAGAGACTCTTGGCCCATCCCAGCAAAGGAGACTGCAGCAGAAATTTCTATGACACTCTATCTCACTGAGTCCATCAACGACATGGACTCAGATGTGCTGGCATACTGGCACACAAGTCCACAGTCTGGCCAGAAGTAGAAATATCTTTCCTGCCAACCAACCAATGTGCCCAATAAACACAGTCTCTCAATGTCAGGGGATATCGTGAGCTCTCATCACCCAAGGCTGGTACCAGAGTTGATGCAAAAACTGATCTTTTTGAAAATCAATCTACCTTTGATTGTATTTCCAGAATATCCATTTGCATGGCAGAATGATTGGATATAGCTTGAAGGCCTTGCTGCCAATCTGCCACAGGTGCCATGCCCAAAATGTTCCTCCTTAGGGGTCTTACTGCTACTGCCCTGCCTACCTGCCATGTCTCTGATATACCACCTTGAGAGTCATGCTTTTAATATGCCTATCTACCATGTTTATTATGTACCAGCATGGGAGTTTTGATCCCTCCATGTTGTTTGCTGTTTGAATCTCAGCATAGTTTTACTCTGTCTGTTTGTTGGTTATACTGTTGTACTTTTTCCCCAGAAAAAAATGTGATAAAATACAAGATTTTCCTCCTACTCAAACTCTTTTAGGGGTCTTCCTTTTTATTCTACCACTCTAAAATCCCAGCCTAGTTCTCCCATTCTCTTTTTTAGTTGGTTATACTCAGGTGCTTTTCTCGAGAAGAAAAATGTAAAAAAAAAAAGAAAAAAATACAAGTTTCTCCTCCCACCCCACCTCCTTTTTAGTTATCCATCTTATTGTCAAGGCCCGGCTAGACCTTTGTATTGTTTACAATTTCCCACAGTATTTGCCTTGGCGATTTAGACTCCCTTGTGCTGTAATGATTCCCCACACTAAACACCTTGGTAGTGTAGCACCTTTGTACTTTTGCAATGGAACAAAATCCATACCTTGTTGTTATAGACACCTCTGGGCTGTTTGTGCACTGTATACCTTAAGGGTATAGACAGCTCTGTGATTTTTGTGATGGACCATACTCCATGTTTTGTTGGTTAAGCATCTTTGTGCTGGTTTTGATTCACTATACTGTATGCCTTTGTGGTATAGACACCTTTGGGCTGTTTGCAATTCCCTACACTGTACATCTTTGAGGTATAGACACCTCTGTGCTGTTTATAATTTCCCACTTCTGTGCTGTTTGTGATAGACCACACTCCATACCTTCATGGTTTAAACAATTCTGTGCTGTTTATGATGGATCACACTTCATGCCTTGTTGGTTTAGTACTTTTCTGCTGTTTTAAATTTGCCTTTCTATATACCTTGGTGGTTTAGAGACCTTTATGTTTTTTTGCAATTTCATTCCTCTGTGTCTTGGTACTTTAGACTCCTTTGTGCTATTTGATTTTCCAAATACTATATGCCTTGGTGGTTCAGACACCTCTGTTTGTGATTGCCTGCACTGTATGTATAAGGATTGTTTAAATCTCTGTGCTGTTTGTGATGGACCATACTCTATACCTTCATAATTTTGACACATTTGTACTGTTTGTGACTCCCCACGCTGTATGCCTTTATGCTTTAAACACCTTTGTGTTGTTTGTGAAGGCTCATTCTCAATGTTTTGGTAGTTTAGATACTTTTGTGCTCTTTGTGTTGAACTGCCTTCCACACCTTGTGATTTAGGCCCCTTTTGTACTGTTTGAAATAGACCATATTTCATGCCTTGAGGGTTTTGTCATTTCTGTGCTGCTTGCAATTCCCTACAGTGCAAGCCTTGGGGATATAAGCACATCCGTGCTGTTTGTGATTCCTCATTCTTTATGCCTTGGGAGTTTTTGCACCTCTGCACAGTTTGCAATTCCCTGTACTGTACACCTTGGGGGTATAGACACTTCTGTACTGTTTTTGACTGCCTCCATAGTATACCTTGAGGGTTTTTATATTTCTGTGCTGTTTGCAATTTCCTGCACTGTATGCCTTGGTGGCATTGACACCTTTATACTGTCTATGATTCCATGCACTATATTTTGGGGTTCAGTGCTCATTGGCCTGTATTAGCTTTACAATCACCACAGTTATACAAGTAGCAGATGGATCCATAAGTGATTTAGTGAGCAATTCACAGTTTTACTGTTCCAACTGTATAAACATAATATATAAATGTCTACAGTTTGACAGAAGCATATGCTAGTCCACTGGTAGGATCAACTGTATTCACACTACTGAGACAAGCATTCCCCATTCCAGCTGTCTTTGATGTTCTTTTCAAATCTTCTTTCCTTATGGTACTTCCTGACTCTTGGTCTTTCCTTTGCAATCGGTTGCTTTGCATGTCTGCTGCACTACTTTTCACATTTTTTATACCATTCAGAATCTTGTTGGTGGGGAATTTCACCCCCAGAAATTAAAGAGCAGGAAGAAATCCCAGTTTTTGGCTACCTTCAGAATTTTGTGTCTTAGGAACTTGCCCATTTTGCCTATGCCTAAATCTGGTCATGAGTATATATTCAAGGTTTTATTGCTGTGTTGCTCTGTATCTACCATTTTAATTTTTAATAATTGCCAGTGCACTGTTGCTGCTGCTACTGCTTTTCTAATCTAGTTTTGGTACCTTAGGGTGCTTCCTCCTATGCTCTGACTATCTATGTGGTTCCTTCCTAATCCCCTTCCTCTACAGTACTTGTTGACTCTTGGTTTTGCCCTAGGTATCCAATGCTGTACATGGGCCTTATCTACTCATTTATCTTTAATGTTTCATATACTTTTCTTCAAGCTCCATTCCCTTACTGTCTTGTGATTATTGATATTATCAGTTATTTAGTCTTTCATGTATTATACCACAACACATGACAAGGGCCGTAGAAGTATACCACCAAGAACCAGGATTGTGCTGCTTCATGATTTCTGCTTCTGAAATAAATGAAGCAGTATTTGCAAAAAATGATTCAGAAGAAGAATTGTGTCCTAGATTCCCTATATCCCAGGATATTAAATGGCTAGTGGCATCTTAGCCTTCAGTGAAGACCAGCTTCAAGCCTGAATAGCCAGCTTTTTTCCCTAAAGATGCCATATGGAAATAACATCAGGCCTCCTCCAGGGATTTCCTCTGTTATCTCTCTGCCTATGGCTTTCTACCAATTTGGTTGGTGCCCTTTGCCCCTCATTTAGAGCTGTACCTGCTATGCTGGGTGGCTGCTTTGCACCTCTCATGATACTTTGAGGATTTCATTTCACTCTTTTACTTGCTTTTACCCTCTATCACTGCCTTTAGGAGTTTTCTCTTTTAGTGCTTCATGGTATCTTTAGGTATTCATGCAATTTTTGGTACCACTTTGCCCCTCTTGTGTGGCCTTGGGGGAGTTCATGCAACTGTTGTTGGTGCCCTTTGCTAGTCTTCCTACTGTTTTGCTTCTCTGACAGTACCTTGGAGAACTCCTGCCACTGCTGCTACCGTTTTGCCCCATTGCAGGTCCTTGGGTTCTTCCTCCTTTTTCTCCCCCACCTATTTGCAGCAGAATGTAGATCTCTAGTGACATTGGTCTCTCTTTACCCAAAGCATCCCTTTACCTTCTACCAATGATGGATCTGTGTCACTTTGAGAGATCAGTCATGACTCCCTCCTGTACCAGCAACTCTTAAAGAGGTTCCTCCTCACTCTAGCACAGGAACATAGCTCTTCTCCAGACTCCTTACTTCAGCTGCAGCAGCCCAACAAAATCAACTCTTTGTGTGCATTGCTCAGTAGCTCTCACTTCTTCAGTGCAAACAAGTTACCCAACTCCAGGAGGGAGATTATTTGACCAGTCCTGGTTTTATACTTACAGCCCAAACCAGTGTGGTATTTGTAATACCTTATTCTATCAATTGACATCAATGCTGCAAGTCCCATAATGTATCAGGATAAGGTTATCAAAAATCCAGGAAGTAGTCTAAAATCTCCTTTTGGAAACCGGGTGACTTGGCAGCTTTGTTTCTTTTAAATCAGTGCGTATGCCTTCTCCTAATCCCGTGCTGCTGCCTTTTTCTCAGCACTGGTTTCAGGTTAGGGGAGGTGGCACATCAAGTTGGGAAACAATAATCTTGATTTATTATCTTGCTCTAAAAATGCTGGCAAAAGAATTGTAGGTTAAATAAAAGAAATGCATAGATCTTGGTACATTTTGCTTCAAATGGTGAAATGCACAGGTCTGAGTGACTTGCATTAAGAAAGTATCTTTGTTAAAAAATGTTCAAATTGAAACAAGTCTGAGAAATCTTCCTAAAGAAATTTGGATTGCAATTTAGAATGGGTTACAGTCAGTGTGTAAATCCAGACAAAACTATGCCACGCAGGATAAACCTATATGAGCTAAAATCTGATCTAATTTACTGCTCATGCATTCTTCATTTTAACCAGTGTAAATGTTAGTTAACTTGTGAAAACTTTAGTGAATTTCAAGGAGCCTTGTTTATTTGTGAAAGGAAACATTTCTAGGCCAGGTGGTGAATGTTTTTGAACAAAAATAGCTGCCAAAAATATCCTTATTTATGCATCGTGGACATTTATTTTCAGAGCCAAAGAATGTTTCCACTGTGTCAGGCTTCACTTAGATCTTTAATGGCACTGAATTAGTTGGAAGGTTTTCAGAGAGTCAAATGATGCAGTCGCAAATGGTGACTTTTTTACTTGCATTTAGCGAAACAGGCTAGATTTTAAAATGAGCAGAACAATAAGAGTTGAAAAATTTTCTGATAAAAATACTATGGTGAGTTTATGAATATACTGTGACCTTACTGGAATCCTCTAAACAGAACATAAGAATCTAGAAATGGGATCTCAGGAAAATTCGGCCACAGAAGAATAGATCTGAAAAAATAAACCTAAATGAAACCAAAAGTTACACTTTTGAACTTATATACTCACATGTAGATTGTACCTAACTCTGGTGAAGAATGAGCACAATTGTATTGTGTATTTATTTACTTAGTCATGTGGTGAAAATATATATATAACAGAAAATGAAGGACAATTTACTGTATATAAACAGGCCCACTCTGTATATATATTTTTTTAAAGTTTGGACAAATTCCTGAAGGAGAAGTCAATAAACTGTTATTAACCAAGTAGACTTAAGAAAGAGCCACTATTAATCACTGTGTCATAGCAGCATGAAATCTATTTATTGTTTGGTATCTTGTCAAGTACTTGTGACCTAGATTGGCCACTGTTGAAAACAGGATACTGGGCTTGATGGACCCTCAGTCTGACACAGTATGGCAAGTTCTTATGTTCTTAATATTATGTAAATATTATTTTTTCTAAAAAAAATAAATATGATTTTGTGAAGTCATAAAAAGAAATATGTCCTAAATGAGTAATAAAAACTCTTTGGCAATTTTTCAGTATTCATTTTAACAACTAGTAAACTGGACAAAAATATATTTACCATGTTGGGTCATATCTAGAATCTGATGAAAGAGATACAGGGTATTTAATTGTCATTTAAACCAGAAGGACTGGATGACTCAAGAGAATCATCAGATGATTACAGCAGCATTCACCTTTAGGTAATCAGATCAAATTCAAGTTGAATCGGTAAGGACTTAAATAGGTAAGCTATGTGAACTTAATAGGTAATCTCAATCCAGTTACCAGTGAACTTGAGCCCATATCAACAAAATCACCATCACTATTTGATAATAAGTGGGTTTATATTTGCAAGCCTCAGCAGAGATGCCAAAAATGTGCAAGCCTAGAGACTGACACCCTCTCATTTTTAGAAATGGTCCTACAGGAAGGTGACATTGATATTAAAAAGCACTTTAATAGCACAAAATAAAGTACAAGCTATCAATCAACTTGGAGTCTCTGCACGCTCCTACAAGTTTAGAATTATAGACTGGCCTCATAAAGATCTCAGTTGGATGAATAACAAAAATACTCCTCCATATCCACCCAGTAATCTATTTGTAAACAGTGAGCATTAATCAAATAGTATGTACTGTTTTCAAGCAGTCAGGCCCATGCAATGATTTGTGCATTAGAACAATGCACTGAAATTCATTGCACAGTTTCTTAACTCACAGGTTAAAAATGTTTTAAACTCCTGATGCAGTAAAGCTAATGCTTTGCTAATGCATTGGGAGTTAAATTGTGCAGATATTCAGTTAAAACATGTGTTCATTTTAACACGGGGGAGGGGGAGAGGGAAGAGGCCACAGAGGGAAAATAAGATGTACGGTGCAGTGTGCAAAGCCTATACAGAGCTCCTCCTCCTCCTCTATTCCTGGTCAGAGACCCAGAGAACAGCTTTGTCTTCTTAGGAGTCTCCAAACTGTTGAACCCTGAGTGTCAGTGAAGAGTGGGGAGGTGCAGTGTGAGAATATTGGAGAGTGGGGAGTTCTGCTGGTTGAGAATTAGGAAGTGATACATTTTGCAATTTGAGTGAGTGCTAGGGATGTGAATCGTTTTTGAACGATTAAAATTATCGTCAGATAATTTTAAAATCATCCAAAATCGTTAGATATGCGATACAATACAAATGCCCCCGATTTATCGTCAGGGGCATTTGTATTGCATCATTAAATAGGGCGCGGGAAAACCGGCACACCAAAAAAACCCTAAAACCCACCCGAACCTTTAAAACAAATCCCCCACCCTCCCGAACCCCCCCCCCCCCAAAATGTTTTAAATTACCTGGGGTCCAGTGGGGGGGGTCCCGACGTGATCTCCTCCCGCTCTCTGGCCACCGCTGCGTTGAGAAATGGCGCCGGTGGCCCTTTGCCCTTATCATGTGACAGGGCAAAGGTAGCCCCGGCACCATTGGCAATTCGGGACCGTATTGCCAATCTTCAAAATAGCGCCGGCGCTACCTTTGCCCTCACTATGTCATACGGGCAACCCGTATGACATAGTGAGGGCAAAGGTAGCGCCAGCGCCATTTTGAAGATTGGCAATACGGCCCGCGTGCAGGAGGGCACTCCCGGACCCCCGCTGGACTTTTGGCAAGTCTTGTGGGGGTCAGGAGGCCCCCCCCCCAAGCTGGCCAAAAGTCCCTGGGGTTCCAGCGGGGGTCCGGGGGCGATCTCCCGCACACGTGACGTCGGGAGCCAGGAAACAAAATGGTGCCGGCGCTACCTTTGCCCTGTCACATGATAAGGGCAAAGGGCCACCGGCGCCATTTCTCAACACAGCGGTGGCCAGAAAGCGGAAGGAGATCGCGTCGGGACCCCCCCACTGGACCCCAGGTAATTTAAAACATTTTGGAGGGGGTTCGGGAGGGTGGGGGATTTGTTTTAAAGGTTTGGGTGGGTTTTAGGGTTTTGTTGGTGTGCCGGTTTTCCCACCCTCCCCCGATTTACGATTTTTAACGATTTTTAGAAAAAAAACAACTTGACGATCAGATTTCCCTCCCCCCCAGCCAAAATTGATCGTTAAGATGATCGATTACATGATTCACACCTCTAGTGAGTGCAGATGTTTAGTTTGTGTGAAGCTGGGAGCAATTTAATTTCCAGTCAGCTGTTATCTTAGACTCCACTTTTCCTCTCAGCGACTAATAACACAATAACATTATTTAAGGATAAAATAAAGTCATAGGGCTGTTTACAAACAGGGGGCTTGGTGTATAAGGGAGGAGAAGGCTTTTACCCAGACCACAATCACACTGTTAGAAGCCTACTGAATTCCCATGGATTGAACTTCTGCAGTTGACAGCATCACTGGAAACTTAACTCCATTTCTGATTCTGACTAGAAGTCAAGTTTCCAGCACTAAGAAAATCCAGGTTAGGCTACGCACATCTCTCTGCATTGGGGAGTACTACTTAATGCTCTTATTTGCATGGGATTTCCATGCAATGATGTCAATGCATATTGTGTGCATGTAAAACTCCTTCCTTCATCAGCAGTAATGTTTCTGTGCACAAAATGTGCATTCAAGTGCAGGTAAAACTGTGAGTTCAGCTGATCACATTTTATTGCACTGGCCTGAGTGCATGCTATTTAGAAATCATGTGCATTATTTGATGGAAAAAAAGCAAAAACCAAATAAAAGCCCAATAAAAAAGAATTTGTGTGAGGACCTCCTTGCAGTGAAACCAAACAAAAAAAAACAAAACACCACCTTTTGGACTGTACACTCCTATTAAACAAGTTAGAAATAAAACTATTCTAAGGTCCTGAGAGAGATTTTGTACAGTTAGATCACTAACTCATTCCTGATTAAATCAAAACCTATTCAAGTGAAATCTAGTTTACTGAATATCATCATATATAATTACCCTGGGAGTTAAAAAGGTTATCAGCAGGATATCTTTATTCAGTCTCAAATGAAGTGAAATTGTTTTCCCTTTGAATAAATATATAAATTATGAGTTAGAATAAAAGATCAGGAAATTATATGTAAGATTACTAATGAAATCTTCAGCCATGACAACAAAGTTGCTAAATTTGATTGATTTACAATGTTGCTGAAAAACTTCCTTTGATCAGCTTCGTTCATACCTCTTACTTTATGTTAGACAGATCAAAGACTACTGTCGACTTTGTTTTCAAAATAAAAAAAATATGGCAATTCGCATTAACTTTAAATCTTTACTCCATGTCACTATCGGAAACAAAAACAAAACTCTACCCCACAAAATGGAGTAGCCTCATTTTGGAGCTGAGTTTCAGATATCATTCTGGGAGATTAGAAGCTTTAACTGTTGGGATAAATCAAAGGAAGGGTTGCACAGCACAGTACAAGGTTGATAGTTATGTTTTTTTCCCATTGGACATGCAGACAGGGCTGCATCTTACTGTGAAATTATTATCTATTTCTTTTATTGATTTCTATGCAGCTTTATGGATTGTAAAACCTGCAAGTGGTTACCACATATTGGGAAATATTTGTTAAGCACTAAGCAGCATTATTTTGAGCATGCATGTTCAACTAAAAATAGTGCTGCTTATTAGAGATGGGAAGGAGGGAAACATTTGTTTTGCTTTTTGGTTTGTTTTAGGGGGCATTTTCCCCATTAATTTCATTTGTTTTAAAAAAAACAAAATAAATATTGAAGACCCCAAGAAAACAGAAAAAAAAAAGAAACAGAGCTTCCCAGAGCCTCTCATGCCTCCCACCCATCCCTCTCACTGGGAAAATTGCAGCGACCAGGATTATCCCCAGCACCCACTAATTCAGTTCGGGGGGGGGGGGGGGGAATCTGCAGAAAAGGCCTAGGCCCCAGCCCAAGCCAAGGCCTTATGTGAGGCCTAGATTAAGGTCATGGCAACCTACCAAAGCCTAGGCCTATGCAAAGCCAAGGCTTTGTCCTAGGCCAAGGCCAAAGCCTCAAACTTGCATAAACCTAGGCTGTGGTAGGTCGCTGTGTCCTTGGCTTAGGCCTTATGCATGGCCTAGGCTTGGATGCCTAGGCCCGATGCCCAGGTCTGGACAAGAAGCTAGCTCTGAAGTCAAAGCCTCGAACCAGAACCAGGCCAAGTCCTAACACCTGAACCTTAGCCTAGGCCATGGCCCAGACCCACGCCTGATGCCATGACCCAGCCTAGAGCCCAAATTCCAATGCTGGGACCTCAGTCCAGACCCAGGCTTAATGCTGAGGCCCAGTCAAGGGTCTCAATACCTGAACTTCAGCCTAAGCCAGGGCCCAGACCTAGGCTCAACATTAAGGTTTGACCTGGAGGTTGAGTCTTGAACTGGGGACTCAGCATGGACCCAGGTCCAATGTCAGTGTTGTGTTTGTGTCAGGAAGCTCTGTTGTTAAAGCTGGTATTTAGCAATCTGTAGTTATTTAGAATAGTTGTGGGTGGATCCTTGGACCAGTGGCAGGTGACCACGCCCTCGGGGGAAATCCTGAGAGGGACCACTGGTCAGGCTTAGTGTAGGAGACAGACACACACTTGTTCTTTTATTAGACAATATAGTAAACCACCAGAGGTGGCAGTAGTGAGCTGGAAGCGCCCGGCTGGGTAAGATTTAAAGTTAATGCGACGTGGGCCCTCGAGGAGTGAGTACCAGTTCCGGACTGTAACCTGCAAAGAAAAAGAGAAAGTGAGGCCCCCGAGGAGCGGGTACCTCTAGTGAAGTCCAAGGAGGCAGAGTAGCTAGGGTTGTGGAGAGCGAATCCCATCCGCAGCAACCAGGAGGAAGCTAGGTAACCAATCCCTTGCTAACTCGTCAGGAGCTGGTGATGTCATCTCATGGGGACGCCCCTGAGATTTGTACCAACACTGGTACATCAGTCGGGCCACAGCGTCGAGCCGGTCCGGGAACGCTGGAGGAGAACGGCATGGAGTCGCAGCAGCAGCTAGCCTTCCATCAACCCTGAAGGGAGTCACCAACGAGGTAAGGTGGGCAGAGCAGAGACGTCGGACAGCGACGGACACAACAGTTTATGGCATTGTGTGGACCCTTAGTCACAGTAGAGATGACTCCTCCCATGGGGAGGGGCCCCGTGGAACCACAGCGATAGGCTAAACGCAGAGAGCGGACACTTATAGGTGGAAAGCTTTATTGTACTGCTGTGATAGATGGTATGAGGCAGGAAGGAAAGGCACTGGAATCCGGCAAGGTGCCGATACATTCTGACAGTCTCAGATGTAGAAGTCTCACCCAGATGTTCAAGGTAGATAGGAACTCGTGATGCTGGATAAGCCGAGCCTGGTGGGTGGAGTTGGAGAACCGGATTGTAGTGAAAGCGTCTTCCTGGCAATGAAGATGGTGGGACCAAAGGTCCGTGGTGCAGGATACAAGTACCTGATAGTACAGAAGATCCTGAAATAAAGAGAGAGACCCCCGAGGAGCAGTTGTCAAGTTAGTAGAAACCCCGAAGGGTAATTGGACGTGAGAGGCCCCCGAGGAGCTGGTGTCTAGAGCTCTGTCAGGAGCGAGATTCCCCGGAGGGTAGCGAGGTGTCTAAGCAAGCAGCTTAGAGTGGTCAGAGTAGCTAAACCGAAGTCCTTGCTAACTCAAAGTTGGTAGCATAGCAGAGGCTTAAATACCCAGAGGTATTGACGTCATGCAGTGGGGATGCCCCCAAGGTTCCCACTATGACATGTACATAGACGTAGGCAAAGTGCGCGCGTGCCCTAGGAGGCCACGGGAAGGAGCATGGCGGACTGGGACACCCATGCTGAATTGGAGATACCGAGGGTTTTGGCACTCAGCACTGGAGGCAGCCATCTTTCCCAAGGAGGAGGAAAAGGGTAGAAAAGAGGTAAGGCAGAGTGGTCGCAGCCATCTGCGATGACGGATGCAACAGTCAGGGTTTGGCAGGGATGCTAGGTCCCAATGCCTGGGCCTTAGCCAAGCCCCTGACCCAGACCTAATGCCAGGGACTCAGGTCCCGATGCCTGGACCTCGCCCTGGACCCAGATCCAACATTGGGGTGTGGCCTAGAAGTTGGGGGCCTGGCCTCGGGCCAGGGTCAGTCCCAGGCCTGGAGCCTAGGCCTCAGAGCACCTCTTTGGCATCTTCTATCTTCAACTCTTCTTTTCTAATTGATGCATGCTCTACAGAGGAGGGTGCCATTTTGTTGTATGGCAGTTAAATTACCTGCCATACTGAAAATGGCACCCTGTGCTGGGGAGGATATATCGCAGTTCATTAACTCCAGTGTAACAATACCAGTAGATGATGTCAGTTGGTGAAGAAGAGCTGAAAAAGAAGGCACCAAATGGGAGCTCTGAGGCCAGGATTATAGGCCTGGGCCAGATCTTAGGTCGTGGCCCAAGCATTGAGACCTGATCTATAGGCCAAGCCACAGTATTAGGCCTGTGATAAGGTGAAGAGCAGGAGAGGAACAAGGCAGTGCAAGGAACAGGCCAAAGCATGGATGGAGCAAGAACAAGCAACACGCACTGCAGGCAAAGCATGGCAGGGGACCTGTTGCTGAGGAGCTGGCTGGTAGAACTGAGTTTCCTTATATACAGAGCTGGGTTGACACCATCAGTCAGTGCCCACAGGATTTTCTAGCTGCATTGTCTATAAAAGGGATACAAGAAGTACAAGGGGTTTTAACCAGGCTGAAGGAAGCAGCATGTTGCAGGAAGCTCTGCCAGAAGCACTTGAGATAAGGGTTATTAAGGTTACCATCCCTGGTTTCAAAGGAATTGATCACTGATATGTGTGTTTGGGCCATAAATGGTTTTGGTTGGCATTATCATGGATGTTGGCAAAATATTGTAACTCATTTGCCTTGTCTTTATTTGTTCTTCATATTAGGGATCCTCCTTTGGACTTCTGCTGTGACTTGTTAGGTGTTTTAAATTGATTTTCCTTTAAGTCAAATCTATTTATTTATTTATTTATTTATTTGTAAGCTGCCAATACTGAAGCCCAAAACAGTGAATACATACATAATACTCATAAAGGAATTACAAAATGTAATGGAAGAAAGTCAAAACAAACAACCTTGCAGACCTTAATCCAGCACAACTTAATCAAATGCTAGCCTGAAGCTTGTTGTTGATTTTCTCTTGTATCTTCTGGTTAATCTCATTGTATATATAGAGACTGGTTAGCCTGATGTCAGTGCTGGGAAAAATTGTGGAAATTGTTATAAGGAATAAAATCTCAGTACATATCGATAGACATGGTTTAATGGGATTCAGCCAGCATGGATTTGCCCAAGGGAAGTCTTGCCTCACAAATCTGCTACATTTTTCTGAAAGGGTTAATAAACATGTGGATAAAGGTGAGCCGGTAGATATGGTGTATTTGGATTTTCAAAAGGCATTTGACAAAGTCCCTCATGAGAGGCTTCTAAGAAAATTAAAAGTCATGGGATAGGAGGCAATGTCCTTTTGTAGATTGCAAACTGGTTAAAAGACAGAAAACAGAGAATAGGATTAAATGGTCAGTTTTCACAGTGGAAAAAGTTAAACAGTGGAGTGCCTCAGGGATCTCAACTTGGACTGGTGCTTTTCAATATATTTATAAATGATCTGGAAATGGGTGTGACTAGTGAGGTGATCAAATTTGCAGATGACACAGAATTTTTCAGAGTAGTTAAAACAGAAGCGGATTGAGATAAATTGAAGGAGGACCTTGCAAGACTGGAAGATTGGGCATCCATATGGCAGAAAAAATATAAAGTGGATATAGAGAAAAATAACCCATGCTGTAGTTACATGATGTTAGGTTCCATATTAGGCATTACTACCCAGGAAAAAGATCTGGGCATCATAGTTGATATTACATTGAAATCATCAGCTTAGTGTGTTGTGGCGGTCAAAAAAGCAAACAGAATGTTAAGAATTATTAGAAAGGGAATGGGAAATAAAACGGAGGAAGTCATAATGCCTATGCATCACTTCATAGTGGGACTGCACCTTGAATACTGTGTGCAATTCTGGTTACCACATCTCAAAAAAGATATAGTTGCACTGAAGAAAGTAAAGAGAATGGCAACCAAAATGATGAAGGTCTTGGAAGGCTCCCCTATGAGGATAAGCTAAAGAGATTAGGAATGTTCAGTTTGGAGAAGAGATGGCTGATGGAGGATATGTTATAGATCTACAGAAAAATGAAAGGACTTGAATGAATAAATGCAAATCAGTTATTTACTCATAAGGACATAAGAATTTGCCATGCTGGGGCAGAAAAAATGGGTCCATCAAGCCCAGCATCCTGATTCTAACAGAGGCCAAACCAGGCCACAAAAACTTGGCAAGTACTAAGTAGATCCCATGCCCGAGCCATCTTAAAAAATGGCGTGGGCCATCCATTGCTCATACCATGTGACAGAGGCTGATCAACGGCACTGATAGAACCTGTCACATGGTAAGAGCAAAGGGCCATCTGTGCCATTTTGATTAGTGGCAGCAGACAGCCTGAGAGGGGGAGATCGCACCTGGGACCCCACTGGACAACCAGGGACTTTCGGTATCTCTTGGGGGTGGGGGTCGGGGTCGGGCAAGTCTTGGGGGGTCTGGAGGGTGGGGGTTTGCAATTAATTCAATTTGAAGGGTTGCGTTGAGTTTGTTTGTTTTTTTTTAATGTGCCCTTTCTCCCCTCCCCAAAATCGTTAAGAAAACCACAAAAAATTTTGTGGGTTTTCTTATCGTTTCATCACCCCCGAAATGTTACAAAATAGGAAATATCGTCTCTATTTCCTATTTCGTCGCAAAACGAATGTACATCCCTAGTGGCTATTCCCTAAGTAAACTTGATTAATAGCAGTTAATAGACTTCTCCTCCAAGGACTTATCCAAACCTTTTTTGAACCCAGCTACACTAACTGCACTAACCACATCCTCTGGCAACAAATTCCAGAGCTTAATTGTGCATTGAATGAAAAAGAATTTTCTCTGATTAGTCTTAAATGTGCTACTTGCTTAATTCATGGAATGCCCCCTAGTCCTTCTATTATCCGAAAGTGTAAATAACTGATTCACATCTACTCATTCAAGACCTCTCATGATCTTAAAAACCTCTATCATATCCCCCCTCAGCCGTCTCTTCTCCAAGATGAACAGCCCTAACCTCTTCAGCCTTTCCTCATAGAGGAGCTGTTCAATCCCCTTTATCATTTTGGTTGCCCTTCTTTCAGATAATATCACAACTAGGTGATAATCAAATTTGAGAAAATTCTTTTTCACTCAACATACAATTAAGCTCTGGAATTCATTGCCAGATGTGGTTAAGGCAGTTAGTGTAGCTGAGTTTAAAAAGATTTGGATAATTTTCTGGAGAAAAAGTCCATAAACTGCTATTAATCAATAGGGAATAGCGATTGTTTGTTGCCAGCATTAGTAGCATGGGATCTATTCTATGTTTGGATACTTGCCAGGTTCTTGTACCTTGGATTGGCCATTGTAGAGAACAAGATACTTGGCTTGATGGACCCTTCGTCTGACCAAGTATGGCATATCTTATGTTCTTATATTGATATATCCTGGTAGAGAATCTAAGTGTCTCTCAGACAATGATAATGGTGGACTTGAGGATACTGCTGACATTCTCCCACTGTTGGTTTGAATGCACCAGATTTTCATTGAGGCAGTAGTCTCACATAATTTGATTCTTAAATTTTTAGACATTACTTCCATCTGTATCACTGCTGCTGTATTGTTTCAGAGATAGATTGAGGAACATGACCAATTGTTATTTATTTACTTAAAAGTGTTTTTATGCCGCTTACACCATTAATTGTATAAGTGCATCACTTATCATTTCAGGTGATATGGCATCTTGTCTTTAGCACGAATAATGATGTAGTTGATCAAGTGCCAATTCCTAGAATGTTGGTATTATCATATTACCTTGTGTTTGCTTTTCTGGCAGAACATGGTTTTGGTGAAGATGAGTCTGTGTTCTGCTCATCTAGTCAAGTAGAGGATGCCACTGGAGTTGACATTCCCCATTCTATCCTTGTTTTAGAGGATTAAGTCCCTTCCTACTCTGTCATTTAAGTTACTGAGAACAATAAGTCTGTTTCCCTCTGGAATATTCTGTTTCCCAGCCACAGCAGGCCCACAGCTAGCTCCACTCATCCCCGACGTGCGGGCTCCGGACTTCACCCTTCCTTCTTGGCAGCAGTAGGCAGTTGCCAACGTACTCGTGCTCCTGCCATGCTCCCAGGCTCCTCTAGCAGCTTGGGAGCTTCCTCCGGTCCCAGTCGGGTCTCCCCACGTGTGTCGAGGGGAGATGCTGCCATCTCCTAGTTCCGGCTTGCCCGCCTTAGGCGTGTGCGCACACCTTTGCTGACTTAAAAGGGGCTGTAGCGGGAAACCCTCCCGCAGTCCCAGATGATGACGTCTCTCAGCCTTACTATATAAGGTGGGCTCCACCATTCAGTCTTCGCCTTGGCAACAGGTCTGCATGCTTCCTGTTGTGTGCTTAGTTGCTGCTCGTTCGTGTTCCTGGTCCAGTATCTGTTCCAGTGTTCATACTCCTGTTCCAGTACCTGTTCCTGTTCCAGTGTTTGTGTTCCTGTTCCAGTCTTTGTGTTCCAGTTCCAGCTTCCAGTTCCCACAACCATTTGGAAGGATTACTTGACTTGACCCTCGCTCGATCCTGACCTTGTCTTCAGCCACCTGCCCTGACCTCAGCTTGAACCTGACCTTGTCTTCAGCTGCCTGCCCTGACTCCAGCTTGAACCTGATCTCGTGTCCAGCTGATTGTCTTAGGACTTGGCCTTCTTTAAGGCACCTGCCTACTCAGAAGCCCGGACTTAACTTTGTTCCTAATTGCTTGCCTGCTTCTGTCTGTCCGGGCTTCTGGAACCTGGCCTTGTTTTTTACTTTGCTCCTTTGGACCCTGCACCTCCGCTGCTTCCTGGCACCCTGCCTTGGACACTCTCTCTGGGATCAACCAGCCGGCCCCGGTACCCAAGGGCTAAACCTGCGGGGAACGAGAGCTGGTATTGGTAAAGCTCCAGTTCGGCCCCGCCTCCCAATGGTGGGGACCATTGGGGGTTTCTCCACGGTTAGCACCAACACCACCTAGGGCCAAGGGTCCACTCCGCAACATGGAATGCCTGAAAGGACTTACATATGTAAGGTACCTTTGCATTCACTAAAAGGAGTGTACCAATAAATCAGGGAGGTTCTGTGTAGAAATTAGTGAGAGAGGTTTGAGTTGTGTTCCCCATGTGGGAATTGCAGATGGTGTCAGCTGGCTGTCTATCATCCCAAAGCACCATCTATCCTTATGTAATTTTAGTTATTCTTTCAAAGAAGAAGGAGCTCTCTACCTCCTGTCTTATATTATTTGTCCTAATTTATGGGAAGGAGTAAGGAAATTTTCCCATTTTAGGGGTCAGCCACCCACTGACCTGACTACCCAGCCTTTAAGCTTGCTTTGGACTCTTTTAAGCCAATTTTTGAAGAATTTCCTGTGAGAGCCAGTCCACTTTGTTGCAGTGGATTGGGGCATACCTGTGTTCAAGGCTGGATTTGGGATAAGGAAGACATGCAGTGTGCTTTCTCTCCATCAGAGGACAGACCTGATAGTGATCTGAGGCAGAGGAGCTATTTTTTAATAAACTGTTTCCTTGTGCTATCTAATCTGTTTTGTGGCAAGGAAGTGTTATTCTACTCTTCCTGTTTCTTGCTTGATTTTTCCCCTTTTGGGGAGTTGATGACCCTTAGTACCCAGTAGGGATGTGAATCGTTTTTTGACGATTTAAAATATCGTCCGATATATTTTAAATCGTCAAAAATCGTTAGGGCCACGATACAATACCAATTCCCCCGATTTATCGTTAAAAAATCGTAAATCGGGGGAAGGGGGAGGGCAGGAAAACCGGCACACTAAAACCCCCTAAAACCCACCCCCGACCCTTTAAATTAAATCCCCCACCCTCCCGAACCCCCCCCCCCCAAATGCTTTAAATTACCTGGGGATCCAGCGGTGGTCCAGAACGGTGGCGGTCCGGAACGGCCCCCTCAATTGAATCCTTTTGTCTTCAGCCGGCGCCATTTTGCAAAATGGCCGCCGCAAAATGGCGGCGGCCATAGACAAAAATGATTCAACGCAGGAGGTTGTTCCGGACCCCCGCTGGACTTTTGGCAAGTCTTGTGGGGGTCAGGAGGCCCCCCCAAGCTGGCCAAAAGTTTCTGGGAGTCCAGCGGGGTTCAGGAAGCGATTTCTTGCCGCGAATCGTTTTCCGTACGGAAAATGGCGCCGGCAGGAGATCGACTGCAGGAGGTCGTTCAGCGGGGGAAGAAAACAAGAAGATACAAAGTAAAGGTAACAAGAACAATGTTGCTGCTAACTCAGGGGTAATATAAAGGAAAGTGACGTGCCCTTCAGGTTCTGAATAAGGAGTCAAAGGATTTAAGGAGAGTCTAGGAAATATATTAAAACTGGGACTAAGTTCTGATAGAGTATTGGAATAAATTCTGACCACCTTCTGTGGGAAGAGCTTGGAAAATAAATTAGGAGTTAAAGGAGGATTGAACTTCAATCTGAGAAATCTTTAATAATTGGAGTAATAGGGAAGCAAAAGGAATTATGTGTATATAAATGTGCTACTCAAGGAAAGTAGAGACTTTGCTAAAGAAGTGGAGTCACAAGTTTATTAAATATTTCTGCTGTCTTATTATGTATTTACTTTAAAGTGAAGCTATAAATATTCTTCACTCGTCTAATCAACTATCAGTAAAGTAGTTGGAAGCCAGTCTTCTTCTTGTGTGTGTTTATTGGAGATGGCCATTAGGGATAAACAAAATAGGAAATGAGACAAAATTCCTATTACAATTCAGATAATTTTAAAGGCAAAACAATTTCAATTCCAATAACATTTCATCAGAATCTTATTTCATTTTAAAAACCTAAAAAAAAAAAGTCCTCCATTAGGCCTAGTCCTAGTTCCAAGGCCAGGGCTTTGCCTAGGGAATAAGCAGAGACCCAAAGCAGGGAGCGTTGCCTATTCCCATGTGGGACACAGGTGCCTTGGCCTAGGCACATGCCTGATGCCAGGGCCTCACCTAGAAGGTCATGGCATAAAGCAGGGTCTGCGACCTACACCTGAGAGCAATTTTGGGGTCTTGGCTTAGGCCCAAGCCCAATGCCAGGGCTGCAGCCAAGACCTGAGCAAAGGCCCAGGCCCAAAAGAATTTACCAGGGTCAGAAAATTTCCTAGTCCCCATTTACATTCTCCTTTAGGCATCTGATACTATGACCAGACCCAGGCCCAACCCAGGGGCTAGCCTAAAGGCAGGGTCCCAAAGCCTGGGGGACTTGGTCTAGTCCGAGGCTCAGTCTTGGAGCCCAGTCCAGATACTGCATCTTGATGCCAAGGCCTCATTCAGGGCCTAGGACGAACACTGGGATTGGACACAGATACCTGATCCTAATGCCTGGGCCTCTGCCCAAGCCCAGGTCCACCACCAGAGCTCAGCTCGGAGGCTGGATCCTGTCACCTAGCCTGAGGCCTAGGCCAAGTTAATTGATGTGCTGTTCATCACAATGGTACCCTCTGCTGGAGAGGATGCGCTAGATTTAATTTACTCTGAAAAAATCCCCAGAGGACGCTGTCATTTCAAGAGTGAAGAAAGAAGAAAGATGTCAGAAAAGGACGTCCGAGGCCTGGGCTCAGAGCCTGGGCCTGACCTTTAGGCCAAGACCCTTGCATCAGGATCCAGTTTTTGGCCCGGGCATCGGCATCGGGCTTGGGCCCAGGGAGAGGGCTAAGCATTGGCAGTCAGTCTCCAGACTGGGCCCCAGTGTCATGTCTGGGCCTGGATCTTGGTTTAAACTGAGGCCCAGGCACTGGGATCTGGCCTCTTGTCCAGGCTCCAGCATCAGGCCTATGCTTGGGTGTCAGGACCAGGCCTCAAAGCCTGAGCCTTGTGTAGGGCCTAGGCCGAGGTTATAGTGACCTACAGTGGGCTAGGCCTATGCAAGGCTGAGGCTTCTGTCTGGGACTAGGTCTCATCTGATTATCTGCCCCAGACCAGGTAAGTGGGGGCCAGGGAGAATCTTGGCCTCAGCATTATTCTAGGTGGGAGGGATAAATGATGGATATGGGAGGCCTCAGGAGTCCTCTTTTCTTTTTTCCATTTTTGTTTGTTTTTTAATGTTTTGTTTATTTTTTTAACTAAAGAAACAAAATAAACATTAAACAAAATGAAATTTGTGGGGACCAACCCCCCCCCCCCCCCCAAAAAAAAAAAGAAACAAAAAATGAATCTAAATGTTTACTTCTTCCTACTCCTAATGTTTATTGCAGTGGTTCTCAACCCTGTCCTGGGGACCCCCCAGCCAGTTGGATTTTCAGGATATCCACAATGAATATGCATGAGAGAAATTTTGCATGTTATGGAGGCAGTGCATGCAAATTTTCTCTCATGCATATTCATTGTAGATATTCTGAAAACCCAACTGGCTGGGGGAGGTCCCCAAGACAGGGTTGGAAACCACTGGTTTATTGGATGCATAGTCTGTGAGAGTTATCGGTGCTGTATAAAGGTATGGAAAGGGCTTATTGAAAAAGGGAACCAGGTATAAGAATTATTGTCCCCACAGGAACAAACTGGGACTCAGAAAGAAAAGCTATCTGGTGGGGTGAAGGGAACTTGAGAGACAGTAAAAGAGTGTTGTGCAGGAAAGATCCATCTCTTTTCTTTTCTATGTGCCCCTGGGTTCAAGTAAAAGGATCCTTCCTACCCAGGGATTACACATAGTCATTTAAACATAGTAATGATGGCAGAAAAACACTAAATGGTCCATCCAGTCTGCCCACCAAGTTTCTTATGATAGTAAATGCCATTCTGTGCAGATTATCCCCACATTTCTGTTAAGATTAGTAACTGCTGTTCTATGTTGGTTACCCCAAGCCTTATGTTAAAGGTATTAATATTTACAATCAACCCATAAAAAAAATTACTGCTAACAATATTTTTAAGGGTCTTGATCAAGTCTTCCAATACACAATTGATCAAGACTGATGTAGAATGTCTCACTGGTTGCATTGTCAGCATCAAAAGTTGGAGCATAACGATCATGTCAATTTGGCTCTCCACCAGTCTGAGACATAGAGTCGTGAAGCACTTTTTGACTCTGATCAATATCGCCTTGATTTTGATTTAGTTTACGTCTTCTTTTTTACCGTTTGTAATAAAGCAGAGGCTTCACACAAGCAGAAGCAGTCTGAAGAGACAGGACAGCTGTTTGAGACTCCAAAAGGCAGAGGGAGCTCTAAAGGGAGGTCTAGGAGGAATATTGCTTCAAGGTGGGAAAAAAAAGTAAACAAGAGTTTACTTGAAATTGTAAAGCAGGATGGAACAGGAAGCACAGAGCTGCTGGGAAATTTGGTTTTTAGATTCTTGGCAGAGAATTAATTAGGATCAAAGTAGCAGCCATGGAACGATGTGTTACTACTTGAGAGATACAGCTGATAATAATTATGGAATCAGTGTGTCGCTTCACCAGAGAGAACACTGCCTTTCAATCAGTCAGAGAGAAGGAGAGACAGGAGAAAGGGTTTACCCAGACCCAGAGGCAGGGATGTACACTGCCTGTGATTAGAGATTTTGAATCTGCAAAAAGGTACACTTTGAAGTAGGTTCTGTGTGGTCCTAGGAAATTGGGCTGGCCTAAGCTATTGACCAAAGTTTCTTACTGGCGAAATCACATATCTCAGGAAATGAACTGAAGGTTACAAATGTGAAGTTAATACTAATGTCTGAAATAAAGTTTTACTGCAAATGCTGACTCTAAGCAGTGTGTTCCATAAAACTGTCAGAGGACCATGCAGGGCCTAAGCAGTGACCTGTGACATCTGTTAGCAATAGTGAGAAGTATACAGACATCCAAAGCAGATTCCAAAGAGACTAAAGGAAGTTCTGAACTATCCAGGCAGATGAGAGGCAGTAAATTAACAAGGCTGGTGCAAAAGAATGGAGGGAGTGAACAATCCTGGCTGAAGCACTGAGAAAAACATGAGAAAACAGCAGGAGCAATATAGTCGGGTGAACTACGGACAGTTTAAGAGACAAACTTTCCCTATACTCTGGCAAGCATATCTGGGGACAGCTGAATTACTGGTGTATAATGAGAGTGGGTTTAGCCCTGAAATGCAGTAATGTGCTATAATGATGGTTAGTGCAAGGCCTTGAGATACAGATTTATTTTTCCCCACTTACTGTTGTTAAAGGAGTTTAGAAAATGTATTATTCTTATTATTCCTTATTCTCCTTCCTTATCTGGAGTAATTTTCCTTGGGACTACGGAAAGTTTGTGCCACCATTCCTCACTTGGGTATGCGACTCTGTATCTCAGAAGCAAATTGAGTAGAGACTACACCCAGAAAAGGTGGTTGGGGAAGATATATTGGGGTAGATTTTAAAAGAAGCGCGATCAGCCTACTTTTGCTTGCGCATCAGACTCAAGCAAAAGTACGCTGGATTTTAGTAGATACGCGCGGAGCCGCGCGTATCCACTAAAATCCTGGATCGGCGCGCGCAAGGCTATCGATTTTGTATAGCCTGCGCGCGCCGAGCCGCGCTGCCTCCCCCCGTTCCCTCCAAGGCCGCTCCGAAATCGGAGCGGCCTCGGAGGGAACTTTCCTTTGCCCTCCCCTCACCTTCCCCTCCCTTCCCCTACCTAACCCACCCGCCCGGCCCTGTCTACACCCCCCCCTTACCTTTGTCGGGGGATTTACGCCTCCCGGAGGGAGACGTAAATCCCCGCGCGCCAGCGGGCCTGCTGCGCGCCGGGCCGCGACCTGGGGGCGGGTACGGAGGGCGCGGCCACGCCCCCGGGCCGTAGCCACGCCCCGTACCCGCCCCCAAAACGCTGCCGACACGCCCCCGGAACGCCGCGACGACCGGGCCCGCCCCCCGACACGCCCCCGACACGCCCCCCTCCGAGAACCCCGGGACTTACGCGAGTCCCGGGGCTCTGCGCGCGCCGGGAGGCCTATGTAAAATAGGCTTCCCGGCGCGCAGGGCCCTGCTCGCCTAAATCCGCCCGGTTTTGGGCGGATTTAGGCGAGCAGGGCTCTGAAAATCCGCCCCATTAGATATAAGTGGAGCAAGGTATTGGTATAAAACAACTCTCTGGAAAGGTACCAGGAGTGTAGTGAAACTGGCAGGTCTTTTGCAAGGCACTTGAATTCTGTTTTCCCTTCCTCCTAGGCTGCTGGACTGGAATGATGATTGGGGAGATTGTGCCACAGACTGTGAAACAAACTGTTGTAGGATGGGAGGTTGGCCAAAATCCAGCATCCAGGATTACACTGTGCAGCCTACAATGGGGTGCTGAAGGGAGAAGATTCCAGGACACCGAGATAGACAATGGAAATGGGCACATGTCAATTTCTGAAAGAGGACTATTATGGCTAACTAAGAAAAATGCATCTATAATAACCCAAGTAGTTAAGAAACTACTTGGGTTATTACAGATGCATGGGAACCTGGTTTTAAAAGCTTGACTTGAAATGTTGGTGATGAAGAAATGCATGGGGTACCTGGTAAAGGGGTATTGCCTGAATGCAAGGGGTATAAACACAGTGAGAGCATACTAGGGGTGTTCATTTGTTTTCAACGTATTGTGAATCTGCAACATATATGCCATATTCGTTGTATTCGACTGCCAGTAATCAAAATGGTGCCAATAGCCTTTGCCCTTACTATGTCACAGGGGCTATCGGCACCATTTTGAATACCGGCAGCCAACAGCCTGAGTGCAGGAGATCGCTTCAGGAACCCTGCTGGACCACCAGGTACTTTTGGCAAGTCTTGTGGGGGGGGGGGGGGGGTGTCAGGAGAGTGGAGGTTGTAGATAAATAACTTTAAAGGGTTGGGATGGGGTTTTTGGGGGGGGAACAAATGTATTTATGACATATGAATGGATCGGGGGCCCCCGAGAACAGATACAATGGATTTGGGCCCCTACGAATCCGAATCCCAAATGGGACAAATCCGTCCCTGCTGCACATCCCTAGAGCATACTCATTGCAGAGGTATCATACTATGAAGTATTTATGCAGGGGTAGTGTGCAATGTACTTGCTGCAGAGGTGATGCTTGTTATAAAAGCAGATGATCAAAGGGCTTTAAAGAGGTTTGTAGGGGATCTCAAAGGGAAGCAAGACAACAGGATGAAATAGGGATAGCTGCCAAAAGAAGCCAGAGCTCAGAACCCAAAGCTCTGTAGGAATCAAGGTCATACAGCAAGAACTAGGTGTCTCAGAAACCTGTTCTTTTGCAAAGGTTGAGTCAGGAACATGAGAACATAAGAACATAAGGACATGCCATACTTGGTCAGACCAAGGGTCCATCAAGCCCAGCATCCTGTTTCCAACAGTGGCCAATCCAGGCCATACGAACCTGGCAAGTACCAAAAAACTAAGTCTATTCCATTTTACTGTTGCTAGTAATAGCAGTGGCTATTTTTAAGTCAACTTAATTAATAGCAGGTAATGGACTTCTCCTCCAAGAACTTATCCAATCCTTTTGTAAACACAGCTATACCAACTGCACTAACCACATCCTCTGGCAACAAATTCCAGAGTTTAATTGTGCGTTGAGTGAAAAAGAACTTTCTCTGACTAGTTTTAAATGTGCCACATGCTAACTTCATGAAGTGCCCCCTAGTCTTTCTATTATCTGAAAGAGTAAATAACCGATTCACATCTACCCGTTCTAGACTTCTCATGATTTTAAACACCTCTATCATATGAGGTCGTCTCTTCTCCAAGCTGAAAAGTCCTAAACTCTTTATTCTTTCCTCATAGGGGAACTGTTCCATTCCCCTTATCATTTTGGTCGCCCTTCTCTGTACCTTCTCCATCGCAATTATATCTTTTTTGAGATGCGGCGACCAGAATTGTACAGAGTATTCAAGGATTCAGGAAATGAGAAGGAGATACTTAAGGTGAGGTATAAGGTCAGTGTTGTGGCATCTGAAGTTTATATGAACAATGTTATAGAAGGAGAAGCTCCATGGAAAAAGGGGAATGGATGAAATCCTAAAGAGTGTCTCTATTGCTTGATTTGAGGTAAGAAGAGCAACAAGGACACTCTAGAGATGGATTATAGAATAGTGGTCAGGGAAAAATATATCCCTGAATAACCTCCACAAACAAGTAGTGAGGGTACTATTTTGTGGGGAGAATGAGCATGAGACGTTTTGCCCGTATGATTAAGAAGAGAATGAGAAACGTTTCAAAGGAAGGAATGAGGGTGCAGGAGGTGGCTTCAGGAGGTCTTCCCTACTATTTTGGTGGTGACAGGCTCATGAACCAGGGTAGTGCCTCAGTGCCAGGGATAGTATAGTAAAGAGAGAGGATGGTCTTCCTCACTGTCTTCTTTCTGGTGAGACAGGTTCCCAGAGAGCGTTTTTTCTTTTAGCAGACCCCAAGAGGATATAGAGCTACCCAGTGAGCACATAGAAATATATGAAAGGAACAGGAAGATAGAATTTCCTTGGATTGTTTTCTAGGTAGCCCGACTTGAGAAACTTCACAGAAGCAATGCAGAAAGATTGTGCCACTGATAGCATGTGTAACCCTCTTCTTTGGAAAGGCATAATCTCTGAGGGTACACAAAAAATATTTATTCTTCTGGGGCTGTATTCTTGCTGATTTCTAGGGATGTGCAGAGGGACGCCATATGTTGCATTCGTGATTCGGATTCGTTGGGGAGCAGATACGTTGCATTCAGCCGTATGGCACCCCGATGCATTAATACGGCAATTTCTATTCGTGTCCCAGCTAAAATTAAAATTAACTACAACCCCCCACCCTCCTGACACCCCTCCAAGACTTACCAAATCTCCCTGGTGGTCCAGCGGGGAGTCCGGGAGCCATCCCCTGCACTCTCACACCCTCGGTGCCAGTTTCAACATGGCACCGATAGCCTTTGTCACAGGGGCTACCGGTGCCATTGGTCAGCCCCTGTCACATGGTCATCAGTGCCATCTTGTGCTCCTACCATGTGACAGGGGCTGACCAATGGCACCGGTAGCCCCTGTGACATAATATGGGCAAAGGCTATCGGCGCCATTTTGAGTACTGGCATCGGATGGCCGGAGTGCAGGAGGTCGCTCTTGGACCCCCATTGGACCCCCAGGGACTTTTGGCCAGCTTGGGGGGGGCATCCTGACCCCCACAAGACTTGCCAAAAGTCCAGCGGGGGTCCGGGAGCGACCTCCAGCATGCCGGCCATCCAATGCCAGTACTCAAAATGGCACCGATCGCCTTTGCCCTCACTATGTCACAGGTACCAACGGTCGGCCCCTGTGACATAGTGAGGGCAAAGGAGATTGGCGCCATTTTGAATACTGTCAGCAGATCGCCTTTGCCCTCACCATGTCACAGGGGCCGACCGTTGGTACCTGTGACATAGTGAGGGCAAAGGTGATCGGCACCATTTTGAATACTGTCAGCAGATCTTAGGTGGGCCTCACAGGGTCTCCTAGAGAGAGAGTTTAAGGGAGTGCCCACCACGAACAAGAATGTGTGGTCAGTGTTCAGGCAACGAAGTCTGGAGGTTGCAGGAGGCCAGAATAGACTGTCCAAGTGTATAGCGATGAGCAATGCCAGAATCTTGGCGTAGAATGGTCAGCCAGGCAGGGTAGGTAACAGAGATCTGTCCATGCGTAGTCAGAGTTCCAGGCAGTGGTCAGGTCAGGCAGCAATCAGAGAGTAGTTGGTGCTCCATGCAGAGGACAGGGCAGGCAACGATCAGAGAGTAGTCGGGTTCCAGGCAGAAGTCAGGTCAGGCAGCAATCAAGGAGTAGTCAAGAAAAAGCAAAGGTCAGTACCGTGAGATCAGTCCAAAGGATACTACCAGGGATGGAGAGACAAAGGAGCAGGAGATGCTGGAACAGGAGACGCTGGGACCGGAGACACAGGAGACGCTGGAACTGGAGACACAGGAGACACTGGAACAGAGAGACTGGAATGCAGGGAGGCAAACTTGCTAACACTAGGTGATGAACCCGATTGCCAAGGCAAGGAAGTGAAGTGAGGCACTTCCTTTTATATAGGACTCAATCCAGGCACGCCGCAGAGCTGGGACCCGCCCTTGGCCCTTTAAGATACCGGTCATTCTGCGAGCATGCAGCTAGGGGCGGGGCCAATGCCAGGGAGAACGCCAAGACCTGCCATGAGGCCTGGCTGGAGCTGGGAGGTGAAGCATCTGGGAATGCCGCCACGGAACACCGAGGCTGAGTGGAGCTGGTGGAAGACGTGAGTGAGGCCGACCCGGTACTGGCTGGTGATAATTAAGGGTGAGGGGCCCGGAAGTGAGTTGGGCGTGAGCAGGATGTGTAACAGTACCCCCCCAGGTCTCCCCAATATCGTCTTTGGACTGTCAGGATGGTCCCGATGGAAGTCCTGGAGGAGTTGCTTGTCGTAGATATGGTGGGAGGGCTCCCAGGAGTTCTCCTCTGGCCCGAAGCCCTCCCACAATAGGAGATACTCCCAATGGCCATGTCTTTTCCGGACATCCAGGACTTTTTACTTGGACTATCTCCTCTGGTTCAGTGGAGACTTGCAGAGGAGGAGGAGCCCTACGAGAAGGCCAGGACAGTATGAGTGGCTTCAGCAAGGATACGTGAAAGGTATTGTGGATACCCATTGATCTTGGTAACTGGAGTTGGTATGTTACCACTCCAACACGGTGGAGGACAGGGAATGGCATGATGAACTTTGGCGCCAGTCGGAGAGAGGGCAGCCTCAGCCTGATATGTCTTGTGCTTAGCCAGACCTTTTGGCCAGGTTGGAACAAGGGTGTGGAGCGATGATGAGCATCAGTACATCGCTTAGCATGCTCGGCGGCTTGGCCCAGCCTTTCCTTAACTTGTGTCTATAGCCTTTTTATCATCTGAGCTGTCGACTGGGCCACAGGTGAAGGTACTGAGAGTGGGACTTGCAGAGGTAGTCTTGGTTGGCAGCCAAATACCACCGAGAAGGGTGATACATCAGTGGTGGAAGCAACATGCATATTGTGAGATAGCTCAGCCCAGAATAGCAGGTCAGACCAGTCATCCTGCTGGTCATTAACATAGGCGCATAAGAAGGTTTTCAAGGACCTGTTCTCTCTGCTTGGCCGTTTGCATGGGAATGATAAGCAGAAGTCAAACTTAGAGTAATCTCGAACGTCTTATACAACGAAGACCAATATTTGGCGACAAACTGCGGACCTCAGTCCAAGATGATTTCTTTGGGTAGCCCATGTAGGCAGAAGATGTGTTTGAGGAAGAGTTTGGCTAGTTCAGGAGCTGAGGGAAGCTTCTGGAGTGGGATGAAGTGGCCCATCTTCGAGAACCGATCAATGTTGACCCAGATGACTGTGTGGCCCTTGGATGGAGGTAAATCCATGATGAAGTTGGTGGAGATGCTCGACCAGGGTTCTGTTGTAGCTGGGAGAGGTTGGAGGAGTTCCCATGAATGACCAGTCAGAGGCTTCTGTTGCGGACATTTGGGACAGGAGTCCACATAGTTGCGGAAGTCCTTGACCATGTTAGGCCACCAATAGTACCTCCTTATCATTTCAAGGGTCCGAGCCTGACTGGGATGGCCAGCCAACTTCGAATTGTTGGCCCATCGAAGGACGCATTCGCGGAAGCGGTGTGGGACCACCGTTTTTCCTGCTGGTACAGTATTGGTGACTGCGAGGGTTACGCAGGCGGGGTCGATGATATGCCTGGGGGTGTCAGGCATATCCACAGGTTCCTGAGAGCGGGAGAGGGCATCCCCTTTCGTGTTCTTGGCTGCAGGATGGTACCGAAGCTCGAAGTGAAAATGTTCGAAGAACAACGCCCAGTGGGCTTGTCTGGGGTTCAACAATTGAGCTTCCTTCAGGTGTTCAAGATGTTTGTGATCTGTGAAGATTGTAAATTTGTGCTGTGCTCCCTTAGCCAAGGACGCCATTCTTGGAGTGCTAACTTTACTGCTAGGAGCTCACGATCCCCGATTGTATAATTTTGCTCCGCAGGGAAACATTTGTGCGAATAGAAGGAGCAGGGTACTAGGGCTCCTTTGGAGGAATACTGGCTCAGAACTGTCCCTGCCCCATAAGCGGAGGCATCAATTTCGATGATGAAGAGGCGATTAGGATCCGGGTGATGTAGACAAGGTCCAGTGCAGAGGCCTCTTTCAAGGCATGGAAGGCAGCTTGAGCCTTTGGACTCCATTCCTTGTGGTTACTGCCTTTTCTAGTCATAGCAGTAAGTGGAGCAGCTAACGTGGAGTAATTGGCGATGAAGTTCCTGTAATAGTTTGTGAGTCCAAGAAATCGTTGTGGGGCACGGAGACCTACAGGTTGAGGCCAGTCTAGGATTCCTTGGAGCTTTTCAGGATCCATGGTAAAACCACAATTGGAAATAATATATCCCAGAAACGGAAGGCTAGTCTGTTCGAAGATACACTTCTCTAGTTTTGCATAGAAACACTTGTCTCTGAGATGTCGAAGGACTGTCTGAACATGAGCATGATGGGATTGTAGATCCTTGGAAAAGATCAGTATATCGTCTAGATATACAACGACAAATGAGTATAGTAGATCTGAGAAGGTCTCATTCATCAAGCGTTGAAAGACTGCAGGGGCATTACAAAGTCCGAAGGGCATCACTACATACTCGGAATGGCCATCTCTGGTATTGAATGCTGTCTTCCAAATGTCCTCGGGTTGAATCCTGATGAAATTGTATGCCCCTTGGAGATCTAGTTTTGTAAATATCTGGGCTCCCTGGAGGCAATCAAAGAGTTCACTGATGAGTGGTATAGTATAACGATCCTTGCGGGTTACAGCTTTTAGCCATCAGTAGTTGATGCAAGGATGGAGACTGCCATCTTTCTTCTTCACAAAGAAGAAACCGGCTCCTGCCGGAGAGTCGGAATGTCTTATGAATCCCTTGTCAAGATTCTCTTTAATATACTCAGACATTGCCTTAGTCTTGGGTAACGAGAGAGGATAGGTCCTGCCTTTGGGAGGCATGGTACCTGGTAGAAGCTCAATGGGGCAATTAAATCTCCGGAGTTGGCATTCTGTTTAGAGAATACATCTTGGAAGTCTGTATATGGAGCAGGCAACCCAGTGAGGGTTGTGGAGTTCAACACAGTGACTGCTGGAGACACTTGACATAGGCAGCGGTGTTGGCACTGGGGTCCACACTGGACTAGCTGTAGGGATTGTCAGTCAAATTGCTGACCATGTACCTATAGCCATGGAAGTCCAAGGATTACAGGGTGCGTGGAACGTTTCAGGACGTATTGTGAGATCTCTTCTTCATGGAGGGTTCCCACGGAAAGGCAAAAGGTGATGGGGCGATGGGTGATGCGTCCTGAGAGATGCTCTCCCTGGATGGATGCAATCTGAAGTGGGATGTCCAGAGGCTGAAGTGGGATTTGGAGGAGTATGACGATATCATCCAGGATGAAATTGCCACTTGCCCCGGTGTCCACAAGGGCAGTGGTAGTGAAGGATAGTGTCTCTTGGGAGAGAGACATGGGAAGGAGTAATTGGGGGCCAATAACAGTGGTGCCCAAGCTTGGGACCCCCGCTGGGCTCAGGCTCGGCAGTTTCCCGAACACACTAGGCAGGCTTGTAAGATATGACCAGAGCCACCGCAGTATAGGCAAAGGCTCTCCTTCTTCTGTCGAAGACATTCTGCAGGAGACAGGTGCCCGCGGTTGATTTGCATTGGCTCCTCTGTAGAGGGAGGAGGTGCTGGTAGGGCCTTTAGCTGAGGACTGGTAGCATGAACTAGGTGTACGGCAGAAGGTCGAGAAGCTCTTACCTCTTGATGCAGTTAACGTAGACGATGATCGATTTTGCCAACCAAGGAGATGATGTCATCTAGAGATGTGGGAATCTCACGGGCGGCTAGCTCATCTTTGAGGGCAGGAGATAAGCCACCCAAATAGATTGCCCATAGGCAGTCCTCTTGCCATCCCAGTTCTGGGCGAGGGTTCTGAATTCTACCATGAATTCAGTGAGTGAATGCAAACCTTGACAAGGATGGAGAAGCTGATGGCCCGCAACCGCCTATCGGCCGGGGTCCTGGAAGGTTTGTTTGAAGACTGCGATGAAGTGAGAAAGATGATGGAGGGTGTCATCTGAACGTTCCCAAAATGGGGAAGCCCATGCCAGGTCCTTCCCCTCAAGGCGTGAGAGGATGAAAGTGATTTTTGTATTTTCACTTGGAAAACAGTTCAGGCTGCAGGGCAAACTGCATAAAACATTGGTTGAGGAAACCTCGACAGAGGCACGGATCTCCATTAAAGTGAAGTAGAGAAGGAAGGGCCAGAGATGCCCGTGAAGGTGCTGGTTGGGCCCAACCCCAAGATTGGTCATGACAGCTTCTTCTAACTGAGACCGTAGTCTCTCCACTGAAGAAGCAATGCCTCAATGGTTTGCTGTTGTTCTCGGACATGAGCAGCTAGGCCTGGGATGGCCTGTAAGGCAGGAGACTGCGCCGAGTCCATGACCTTGTCAATCTGTTGCACTGGGAGTGGACCCTTGGCCTGGTGCAGGATTGGTGCGGCCCTCCGGTCGGACCTGGAGAGTGCCTGCCACCAGGAGGCAGAGCACAAGCAGAGACAGAGGCTAGCTGGAGCTTCACCAATAGCAACCCGGGGTTCCCTCAGGTTGAGCCCTTGGTTACCCGGGAAGCCTGGTCTTAGGTGAGCCTCGCAGGGTCTCCTAGAGAGAGAGTTCAAGGGATTGTCCATCACGAACAAGAGTGCATGGTCGGTGTTCAAGCAAGGAAGTCCGGAGGTCGCAGGAGGCCAGAATAGACTGTCTGAGTGTATAGCAAGGAGCAATGCCAGAGTCTTGGCGTAGAATGGTCAGCCAGGCAGGATCGGTAACAGAGATCTGTCTGTGCATAGTCAGAGTTCCAGGCAGTGGTCAGGTCAGGCAGCAATCAGAGAGTTGCCGGTGTTCCAGGCAGAGGTCAGGGCAGGCAGCGATCAGAGAGTAGTTGGGTTCCAGGCAGAAGTCAGGTCAGGCAGCAATCAAGAAGTAGTCAAGAAAAAGCAAAGGTCAGTACCGTGAGATCAGTCCGAAGGGTACTTCCAGGGATGGAGAGATGAAGAAGGAGGAGATGGGGGAACAGGAGACACAGGAGACACAGGAGACGCTAGGACTAGAGACACAAGAGACATTGGAACTGGAGACACAGGAAACACTGGAACAGAGAGACTGGAATGCAGGGAGGCAAACTTGCTAGGTGATCGACCCGATTGCCAAGGCAAGGAAGTGTAGTGAGGTACTTTCTTTTATACAAGACTCAATCCAGGTGCGCCGCGGTGCTGGTACCCACCCTTTGCCCTTTAAGAGGCTGGTAATTCCGCACGCATGCACCTAGGGGCAGGATGCCGAGCCCTGCTGTGAGGCCTGGCTGGATCTGGGAAGTGAAGCGTCAGGGAATGCTGCCGCGGAACGCCGAGGCCGAGTGGAGCTGGCTGAAGACGCAAGGGCGGCTGACCCGGGACTGGCTGGTGAGAAGGAAGGGTGAAAGGGCCTGGGAGCAGGTTGGGTGCGAGCGGGATGCATAACATGAAGTAAGTGTGTAAGAGGCCCAGTCTCTGAGAGAAATTCTGCTCCGCTTGGGATCCCCTTAAAACATGAAGCTGACCTACTTGAGTTCTATGTAGTTCTCTTTCACCTAGCCTGTGCCTGTGTCCTGTGGAGGATCTTCAGTGCTATTCTTCTTTTTCTTGTATCCAATCTTGACCTTTTACTTTGGACCTCTCTTGAGAAAAGGTCTGTAGCTGATAGAGATCAAGTACCTTGCCCAGTCTCCAAATACGAAGAGGGGTGGCAAAAATACCTCCACTCAAAAAAAAAAGATAAAAAAATAGTTTAATCAACTGTCCTGAAAACACTTCTGACAGTGCTACTATCACTGCAGCCCTTCTCTGATGTAGAAGGAACTAGCAGGTCAACAGTGTCCTGGCCTCTGGATATGGGGAATGGCCATCTCCAAGAGAAATCCAGGCTGCACTTAGAAAAATAACTTACACTTAGGAAATCTACTTAAACAAAGTCTCTATTCTGTAGGGATGTGCAGAGGGACGCCATACGTTTCATTCGTGATTCGGATTTGTCGGGGAGCAGATACATTGCATTTGGCTGTATGGTGCCCCGATGCGTTAATACGGTGATTTCTATTCATGTGCCTGCTAAAATTCAAATTAACTACAACCCCCCACCCTCCTGATCCCCCAAAGACTTACCAAAACTCCCTGGTGGTCCAGCGGGGGGGTCCGGGAGCCATCCCCTGCACTCACACCCTCGGTGCCGGTTTCATCATGGCGCCAATAGCCTTTGTCACAGGGGCTACCGGTGCCATTGGTCAGCCCCTGTCACATGGCCATCAGCGCCATCTTGTGCTGCTACCATGTGACAGGGGCTGACCAATGGCACCGGTAGCCCCTGTGACAAAGGCTATCGGCGCCATGATGAAACTGGCATCGAGGGTGTGAGTGCAGGGGATGGTTCCCGGACCCTCCGCTGGACCCCCAGGGAGTTTTGGTAAGTCTTGGGGGGGTTCAGGAGGGTGGGGGGTTTGTTTAAATTTTTATTTAGGTGGCCGTATAATTCGGGGGGAAGATTTGTGTATTTGTGGGGAATCGCGATACGTTTCGCTTCCCCACGAATACTACGAATAGTGTAATATACGTTGCGGATCGCCAATACGGTGAAAATGAATGCACATCCCTACTATTCTGACTCCGAGATAGATCCTTAACAATCAGGTAGTAACTGGAAAAGATGTTCCTACAAATATGGGCCTCACTATAAAGAAAAACACTCAAAGAGTACCTCTCTCTAAAAAAACTAAACTCAAATGTGATACCTCCTATTTATTTATTTACTTACTTATTTATTTAAGGCTTTATATATACCGACTTTCTTGATACAAATCAAATCAACTATTATCTTAATTGATTGATACAAATCAAATCAACTATTATCTTAATCCCTAATTATAATAACGGTTCACCCATTCTAGCAGCATTTGGAGGAGGAGCTGAACTGTGGTATCCCTTTGAGATGATTTGTGGGCTACAAGGGACATTGGTGGCTAACCCATAGGGAGGCAACACGTGCCAGAGTTAGACCCCACAGATATTGAACAAAAATGTAATGGCCAATTTGAGATAGAGAAAGATGAGGGGAGTGTGAAAACACAAAGAGATTTAGATCAAAAAGGATGAAAGAAGAAAAAGAAATCTAGGGCAGGTAATAAGTTAGGGGGAAGAGAAAATAGCTTCAAATACAGGGCAAAACCTGAGGGAGCTAATTTGAAAATGTAGAAAATATGACAGCAAGGAGTCTGAAAGGAAGGTCCTTGACAAACAACTTGTAGAAACCATCCAAGCAAAAGTAGAGGCAGAGCTGCAGTTAGAGGAAGCTCTGAGCAGGTTGAAGTAAGAGATGGAGCAACAGGAAACATTAAGTCACAAATTGACAGATTTCCTTAACAGCCACAGGGCAATCTGTGAAGAAGTCATTCCACTGCAGAATGAATTACAAGATGCCCATCAAAGGCATCTCAACTCTGAGATGAAGTAGAAGAAGACCACAGAGGAACTAGAGAAAGTAAAAGGGAAGATGAATAGTGAAAGGACAGATCTATAAGACAAAATAGCAGAGAACAAAGATCATATTGAAAAACTGAAATTCCAGGGGGCTTAGAAAAAAGAAGTTGCAATTGTCAGAGAAGATGAGAAGACTGAATGTAACTTAGGACATCATGGGGTTACAATTAAAAATTTTAAAATAAATAAAATTACCTGGATATAGGAAGGACACTTCTTCAACCTTATTTGGAGTTGATTGAGGTGATGGGGTGATGCCATACTGGGATACCCCTGGAATAAAGGGCCCATTTTTTAATTTATTCATTTTGTTTTGTTTGCTGGACTATGGGGGCAGCATTATGCTGCTGAGGTAGGGGCTGTTGTGACCCATTAAAGAGGGGGAAACAGTGCTGAGAAGCAGTGTTGTGCTGTCAAGGTAGATAGAGCAGGGCAGGCTGCAAGAAAGTCATGGTGATATTTTCATTCAACTGCAGTGCTAGGAGGGGTGCAGAGCTAAGCATGATTGCTGTGGAGGTGAAAAGAAAGACATGATTTGCTTTTGTTTTAGCAGCAACTACAGTACCTGAATGTAAACCAATGAGATATCTCAGATTAAATGTCGGTATAGAAAAAAATAATAAATAAATAAAATAAATAAGGTGGAGAGATCTGGTATCTGGAGGCACTGGGAGAGCTCCTGACACAAACAGAAAACTAAGGCCATGTTTTAAAGTAAAGCTGTTATGATGTAATTTCTATTTTCACATTGGTGCCATGATTAAAACAAACACTTTTTTTTTTTTTTTTTTTTTTAAAGAGCAAGATAAGTAAAAATAAAATAATTTAATACCAGAGCTGAGGTCAGGAGAGCCTAAAAGATGTCCCTAAGACTTTGTAAGTTCCCAGAGAACAATGGCGGAACCGAAGCCTACATTTACTGTACAAAATTGTCAAAAATATACCAAAGGACACCTGGGAAAATGTTATGGGAGCTAACCATACTCTAGGTGGGATTTTTAAAATTAAAAAAAAAAGTTTAAACTATGGCGATTTCAGTGCTCATATAAAATAAGTAAAAACAATTAAAATGACAAAAATAATGAAAAAGTCCATCAGGGAACTCATGTTTAGAGGGCAGGAACCTCTGATAGGGCTTTATTTTGGAATAAAGAAGGAAAGGGACACATTTTTGACTACTATTAATCTTGCTAAATTTTTAAAGTAATATAAAGTAAAGAGAAGACTAAAGTTTACAAAACATACATTAAACATTTTGATAATGTTTGATTAATATTTTCTCCCGTTCTCGGGCTGTCAGCTGCCAGTAAACAAAATGGTGCCGGTGGCCCTTTGCCCTTCCCATGTGACAGGGGCTACCAGTGCCATGGGTCGGCCCCTGTCACATGGTTGGAGCAATGGCGGCCAGTGCCATCTTTTAAAATGGTGCAAACCATACATTTCTCCTTCCATGTGACAGGTGCCAACCAATGGCACCAGTAGCCCCTGTCACATGGTAAGGGCAAAGGGCCACCGGCACAATTTTATTTACTGGAAGCCGACAGCCAGAGAGCGGGAGATAGCTGCTGGGACCCCAGCTGGACCATCAGGGACTTAGGCAAGTTTTGGGGGTTTGGGAGGGTGGGGGGGTTGTAATTAACTAAATTTGAAGGGTTGGGGTGGGATTGTTTTTTTTGTTTTTAATAAATGTGCCCCTCCCCCCATGCTAACCTGAACAACAAATTTTCCCCGAAGTTCGGGGAAAATCCGTCTCGGGATTCGGGTCCTCCAACCCATGCTAAATTGGACTATTTCTTTGAAATTTTCCAATTCGGCAAAAACGATTGCACATCCCTAGTAAATATTAACTCTGATCCTGATGATTTAATTTATCCGGTTTGAGTTTTCAATGACTGAAGGCATAGTTATAACATGGCTCAGCAAGATTTCAAGCAGCTTGAAGTTGCAAATAAAGCCATCTCTTAGGTAACCAGGCTGCCTCATAAGATGCTGACAGAAGAAGTAGGGTGAGACAGCTGGTCTGATAATACTGAGGCAGTGCTGTAAATATTTCCCCTGGGGTTTCTGATAGCAGTTACCTCTAAACTCATGTTATTAAAAGATGAATGCTCTTTATTTCCACCTGTAGCAAGGGAACATTGCTGAATTTAGACCATCATAACCCCACATTACAGTACCCCTTGGGGTATACTTTTTCCTGTGATATCAAGGGAGCAAAGATATTACTGTATAAAGAAGGTTCTTACTGTTATAAAAATTGTAGGATCTTTACATTTGGCACTGGCTAAAACAAAAGTGTAACTACTCAATCGCTGAAATGTGAAAATTATTCAAACTTCCAATGCATTGGAAGTTTGAATAATTTTCACATTTCAGCGATTGAGTAGTTGCTCTTGATTGATTGATTTATTATAGGTTTAATCGCTGCAGCAGTGGCATTGATTTGTTTTGGTTTAAAACAAAAGTGTGCCACAGAATCTCTTCACAGAGGTTAAATATTTGCCAAATTTAAAATTATAAAACACAGAGAGACATTTCTAGGTACATTTGAATGAGAATGTGAATGAGTGTGTGAGTTACTTCAACCCTAACCTTCCCTTCTTGTGACCCCTACCCTTTTCTTGCTAATCTATCATAAGAAATTCCCCTCCCCCTCGCTCACTAGATCCTAATCCTCCCCCTACCGCTTAAGTAACTGAGTTCATCACAGAAGGTGGTGTCATTTCGGTTACGTTTAACACTTGTACATTATTTAAATTATATGTTACCAGTTTGTATTTAACTTCCTGGGACCCAGTTCGATGTAACCCCTGTTCTATGTAATGTTTTTCTCCAATAAGTTGTTTCATTGTAAACCGATGTGATATGTATTTTTACATGAATGTCGGTATAAAAAAGTTCAAAAATAAATAAATAAATTAATTAATTATTATTCAGTTTATCAGAGAAGAATGTGTGGCAAAACTAAAGTGAAAGAAGAAATTGCCTGAACACACAATTTTTAGAATTAATATTCTAGCATAAGTGGATACTTTCTCATCACAGTGGAGGTGTTTTGGTTAATTATTCCTTGACATAATCAGTGCTGAGGGAATTTATATTTGTTCCATTAGATCCAGCACTGAGACCAACCTGAGTTAAGAACATGCCTGTACACTGAGAATTACATACATATGGCATGGATGTAAGAAATTCAAGTACTTATACAATTCACAAACATCAATTCACAAATATCAAATAAAAGAAAAAGAGAAACATTTATATTACTTCACACTTACATTCCCCTGTAATTACCTAGTAATAGGTGCCTGATTTTGACAGTGTGTTTAGCACTAGATAAGCAGTTAAGTAAGACATATCTGGCTAGGCTAGCAGCTGCTGAATATCCAGTTATGTTCAGTGGCCACTAGATAGCTGGATAAGTCACCTATCCAGCTATTTGAATACCTGGATAAAATGTTGGTAGGCAGTGGGAAGATCAGAGTGTAGAGATGTGAATCGTGTCCTCGATCGTCTTAACGATCGATTTCGGCTGGGAGGGGGAGGGAATCGTATTGTTGCCGTTTGGGTGTTTGAAGTATCGTGAAAATCGTGAAAATCGTGAGCCGGCACACCAAAACCTCCTAAAACCCACCCCCGACCCTTTAAATTAAATCCCCCACCCTCCTGAACCCCCCCCCCCAAATGCCTTAAATTACCTGGGGGTCCAGCGGCGGTCCGGAACGGCAGCGGTCTGGAACGGCCTACTGCAATTGAATTGTGTTGTCTTCAGCCGGCGCCATTTTTCAAAATGGTGGCGCAAAATGGCGGCGGCCATAGACCAACATGATTCGACTGCAGGAGGTCGTTCTGGACCCCCGCTGGAATTTTGGCAAGTCTTGTGGGGGTCAGGAGGCCCCCCCAAGCTGGCCAAAAGTCCCTGGGGGTCCAGCGGGGGTCCGGAAAACGATCTCCTGCCGTGAATCGTTTTCCGTACGGAAAATGGCGCCGGCAGGAGATCGACTGCAGGAGGTCGTTCAGCGGGGGTTCCGGACTTTTCACAATTTTCACAGAAAATGATTCGCGGCAGGAGATTGTTTTCCGGACCCCGCTGGACCCCCAGGGACTTTTGGCCAGCTTGGGGGGGCCTCCTGACCCCCACAAGACTTGCCAAAAGTCCAGCGGGGGTCTGAAACAACCTCCTGCAGTCGAATTGTGTTGGTCTATGGCCGCCGCCATTTTGCGCCGCCATTTTGAAAAATGGCGCCGGCTGAAGACAACACAATTCAATTGCAGGAGGCCGTTCCGGACCGCTGCCATTCCGGACCGCCGCTGGACCCCCAGGTAATTTAAGGCATTTGGGGGGGGGTTCGGGAGGGTGGGGGATTTAATTTAAAGGGTCGGGGGTGGGTTTTAGGGGGTTTTAGTGTGCCGGTTTTCCTGCCCTCCCCCTTCCCCCGATTTACGATTTTTTGACGATAAATCGGGGGAATTGGTATTGTATCGTGGCCCTAAAGATTTTTGACGATTTAAAATATATCGGATGATATTTTAAATCGTCAAAAAACAATTCACATCCCTATCAGAGTGTTACAACTTAACCAGTTAACTTAACTGGATAAGTAGCAATATTCGCTCTTAGGTGGTTTTAAAAATCAGGTGGACACAAACATATCGTACATGCACGCACATCTCCCTATTTTGCTGCTTGCTCTGCTTTTAAAATTCACCTCTAAGATTATACTGAAAGGAATGGAGGGTAAAGTGATTTGCCCAAAGTCAAAAGGAGTGACTGTGGGATATGAATCCTGGTTGAGCTAGTTCACAGCCTAGTGCTCTAATCACTAGGCTACTCCTCCACTCCAAGCCCACTTCTCTAACCACTAGGCTACTCCTTCACTCCATGCCCCAAGAGAGGGGTGGGGTTAGAAAATACAAATGAGCATTACTCTTAAACATGTTCAACAGCTATAGAAGGATCTAGAATTGGAGAAGGGCTCACACAGCAATGTGGGGAACAGGAGAGAGAACTGAGTCAGGAGATGGAGGCAGCAAAGACAAATCTATAGAACACCTCTGCAGCTCAGCAGAAACTGAGAACAAAGCATGAAAATAATAAGAAGACACAAATTATAAAATCCAAAATCCAGGAGATGAGGCAGAATCAGGTGACTGCCTTGGAGGAGCTCTCAGAACAACTTATGCAAGCTAAAAGGTTTAAAGTCAATCTTGAGAAGAATAAGCAGAGCTTAGAGATAGATAATAAGGAGCTGGTCATGCAGGTGAAAACCTTGTAGTAGCTGGGCATCCCTCAAGGTTAGATGAATGAATCATGTATCTGGAATGCCTGGCCATAAGATGTCAATCAATCAAGTGTCTCGGAACTTGCTCCCAGCTAGCAAAGGCAGCCACTCATGAGCCAGATGCTTACAATGCCAAGCTGTGCTCTTCCTATGATGACTGCTTAAAAAACACCAGCATAGAAGGTCAAACCAGGAATATCACAGCAGGTAACAGAAAGTGCTGAGAACCAAACACATTGCAAATCATTCTGGCAGCACAGAGACACACCCTGCTAAAAACAACTTCAATTTGACTATTGACTTCTGAAGCAGCTGAAATTCAGGCAAAATAAATCTTAGAGGGGATTAATTTTCTGTTTAGAGTTATCTGATCTGTTACACAGGATATTCTATAAATATGATGAAACTGTGTAATAAACCTTATATGATCTCATTATTATTTCTTCTTCATTTCAGATGCAATAGAGTGGGCCCCATGATGGGAGGATAGTACTCTAGGTGCCCAAGCTTACATATGTAGAGATGTGCTATATGCAATATAATTTGGGTAAGTACTCAAAGGAATGTGTAGATGATAACCTCATTATCTGAAGCCTATTTCCATATTACATAGGCCCTAGATCATCACATCTACTGTAGATATTTTTTGGAGATTGTCCGGCCCTTCATTCTGCATCAATTACTCATGTGTGCAGTCTTATGGAGGCTGTGTTCTAGAAAACAGAGTATTACTGTTCTGAGCATTTCTTTTGCTCTATGTTTTTTACATCTACCATTTATAGGTGTGCATATAAAAAAATTTGTATCATTTTGCTTTCTTTTCATTATTAATTTTTTTCTTTTGTTTTAAATAATTTTTCATTGATAAATTTAACTATTAATTTTTGCACAGTTATTCAAATTAGTATACACTAAAGTGAGTGTTTGCTACTCAAAATAGTACATACTATTTAAAGTTAGTGTATACTATATCGAGCAATTGTGCACTACAAACTTTAAAAAAATGTCTATTTTGTTATTTTGTTTAAAACATGACATAAAATGATGTTTTTGACATTGTCTATGTCGTTCAAAACAAAAACACATCCCTACCACCATTGTTATTAAGGTATATGACACTATGAGAAGCTGGTGTGGTTCCACATAGATTCCAAAAGCAAGCTTTATGTAGTCCATCTTCATTATAGCAGGTCAGGTGTCTGAGGTGACAAGGTCAGCTCTAAGGGTCCAATAGTTCATAGCTGTGTTATTTACTGAGGATGCTTTAAGAGAAGCCTTTAGCCAACATGTCAGGTCAAAGGGGGAGTCCTTGTAAAGGAGAGCATGCTTACAATAGGATGTGGAGCTTCCTGTGACTGATCTGTTGGAAAGGTGATGAAGGGTACCTTACCTGTGCACTGAAACTCTTGTGGTAGAAATCTGCCCCTAACCAGGGTAGTGATCTCCTGTATGCAGGATGATGGTATAGACTGGGCCTCTAAAGATTTTTGTCTTGAGTTGAACTACTGATTGACTATTGCCAACATATTATTTGGCGATATTTAGGGCCAACTGTTTTCCATCACCAGTATTTCAGAGATAGAGGTGGATGATTAGAACCCATGGCAGATAGTGGCTGTTGAAAAGAGCACCTACTTGCACAGCTATATAACATCACTTCTCTGCTGCACGGTTTCTTGTCTGTGAAAAGACCACTATTGGAATATATCTTGCATAATGGTTGTTGTAGGGTTGAAGCTAGGATGTTACCCCTCTTTAGCTAACCCTGAATTTGTGGCTTTCCTTCACATACACATCTGGCACTTAAGGAGGTCAGAGCTAAATGGTCCAAAGAAACAGATCGGAAACCGCTCCAATATTGGAAGTAGCAACCAAAGAGAAGTGGATCTGTAAAAACACCAGGGATTCTTTATTATCACAGTCTTTATAAACTGCCCGACTCAGGCCGAGTTTAGCTATTTTTTTATTTTTTATTTTTCATTTATTATTTTTCATTTTTGTTTCATCATTTTTAAAACAACAGTTTAATTATTAGGGCTTTTTATGTGTGTATTACATTTGTGAGTAATCAGCATTTGTAACATCTATATTTTTAAATACTATTGATTGGTGCAATTGTTGACACTTTGTTTTTTATTTGCTGATATATTAAGGAATATGACTAAGTGATTTCTACAGTTTACCATAAGGAATCCACCTATTTGACTACACTATAATTATAGGTAAATTTTGCCACATTGTCCTTCATTGTTTTTCATTGAGTTCTGTATATCATATTTTATGGGGTAGATTTTAAATGATGCTAGCAGCTGCTACATGCTCTTTGTTGCTCATCTCCCGGTGAATTACTAGTAGTTAGATTAAGCGTTGACACCGTTGCCCTTGTTATAATACTCTTCAATTGACTAGACAGACTCAGTTGTTGGTATAAAATTGGCCGCAGCTTTTATTTAAACATAACATATTAACTCTTAAAAATACCCGCGCCGGTAAGAGGGGAGGGTTCTACTGCTGCCCGCCGCGTGGACCAAGCAAGGCAGCCAGACGATACGGGCCCCCCACCTTGTTCCCGAGCAAGGGGGCCATCGCCTCATACACCTCCCAACACTCCCGGCTACCCCGCCGTAGCGTGATGACACCAGCACCACATGTACTCCACCTGTACCGGCCCGGGTACCCGCCCCCATCAGCTGTGACATACCCCAAAACATGAACAAATATAGAAATTCCTAACTAACATAGATCACTATCTAAACATATGGCAGAATGTTGGGTGGGAGGGCGGGTTGACTCTCCTGAGGTAGGCGATCCAAAAAGGAACGCCTTCAGCAAGCTGCGGCCCCTTTATGGGGCTGCTGACGTCATCCTCGGGCGCCACCGGCGCCCCTACCCCGCGCCTCAGCTTGTCTCGCCTTCCCTCCCCTCCCCTTCCCTGCTGAGCCTGCCCTGCCGATTCGCTCTGCTCTTGCCCGCGCGCTTCCGTCATGTGTGGGCCCGAGATAGCGACCCGAGCCCACCTTACTTGCGCGATCACGTACTTTTGTTCGCGCACCAGGCGTGAACAAAAGTACGCTGTATTTTATAAGATATGCGCGTAGCCGCACGTATCTTATAAAATCCGGGGTCGGCGCGCGTAAGGGGGTGCACATCTGTGCAACCTGCGAGCGCCGAGCCCAGCGCGCGCTGCCTGTTCCCTCCGAGGCCGCTCCAATTTCGGAGCGGCCTCAGAGGGAACTTTCCTTCATCTCCCCCCACCTTCCTCTCCCTTCCCCTACCTAACCCACCCCCCCCGGCCCTATCTAACCCCCCCCCACCTTTGTCAGCAAAGTAACTTTGCGCGCGTCGCCAGCAGCTCCGCTCCATCCTCCAGTCCCGGGGGCTGGTCCGGAGGCCTCGACCACGCCCCCGGGCCGGCGCCACACCCCCAGGCCCGCCCCCGAAATGCCGCGGCATGCCCCCGAAATGCCGCGTCATTTCGGGAACGCCCCGGACATGCCCCCTCCCGCCCCTTTTCGAAAGCCCCGGGACTTACGCGCGTCCCGGGGCTTTACGTGCACCGGCGGCCTATGCAAAATAGGCGCGCCGGCGTGCGAGGGCCCTGCACGCGTAAATCCGGAAGGATTTACGCATGCGGGCCTTTTAAAATTCGCCCCTATATGTGTATCAATTTTTTGTCATATATTTATTTTTTGATTTACCCTTTCCTCGTTTATTTTTTGGTCTGTTGGTATGTTAATCATTTTTATTTATTTTATTCATGTTCATATTAATGTCTGCATATTTTAATATTTCATGTGTTACTTTTATCTGTTTATATTTACAATAGCCCCTGAAACAGCTCACGCATGAATGAAACTTGGCCTGAGTCAGACAGAGCTAAATGGTGACATATAGCTCTGTTGCGTTACGGACAAAACAGCAAGGACACTTGAGGAAGATTTGCTTTTACTTCATATCCTTATATTCAGGAACGGAACTGAGACTACTGGTAGGATAGAAGAAAGGAGGATGTTAGTGTTGTAGAGCCCAGTGTAATATTTACAGTGTTGCCTAGGGTATGAATAGGTGGCATATAAATCCCTGAGATAGCTAAATACGCAAATAAATAGATAAATAAAGAACAACCTAGCTACTGCAGACTCCTATACAGAAACTACACGCTAGAAAGATACCTCACCTCAGTCACACATGTAGAACACATGTAGAACACAGAGAGACCCTCACCAAATACAGAATAAAGAGATTATAAACTAAAATTTTTAAAAATTTTAAATGTGCATACAACAACTGAAGTAGAAACCAGAACACTAGACACTATGCAACACAATAATAGAAAAACAGAAACAATACTATTCTTCATATAATATCAAACAATAAAGTCAAGCATTCTAAAACATCAATTGTAATGAATCCATATTATATTTCAAATATAGCTGACAAATGGAATGACATTTAATAATTACATACGCATACAAATTTAAAAAAAAATTCTAAACTCCCAAAAATATGGAAAACAGCAAACACATCAAATAACACCCAATGATTAAAACTAACAGGGATAAAAAGATCATCCGCTGCCTATATCTATGAATTTTTGATTTCCAGTTGTCTTGAAATTGTGGTGGATTAGTTGATTGGGTCGGAGGAGGAATTTTGGTGCACATACTTTCTCCTCTCTTTCTTTCTCATACACATATACTGTATGCATGGTCCTACCACACATACACATAGGTTCTCTTACTCTCACACCCTATCTCCCTTTTACACCCTCATTCACTCACAAAGGCTCCTTCTCTCTCTCATACACTAACATACAGGTTCCTCAACTCATTCACAAATGCACCCTCACATAGGCTTCCTCTCTCTCTCTCTCTCTCACTCACTCACTCACACACAGAAACACTTCCTCTATCTGGCTCACAGGCTTTCTTACTTCTGATCCCAGGTCTCTCTGTCTTTTTTTGAAGGCTGATGGGCTCCGCCTGTGGCTGTTCCAGCCTCTCTTTTCTGTGGTATGGGTAGAATGAGCACCACCCACAACTCTCTAGGCCCCATTGGGTCTCTTTTTTCTTTTGCTGAAGGTGACTCTGCTGGGTCTGTTTAGTCTTTGGCTGCAAGAGGGATGGGCTCTACTCATGGCTTCACTGGGCTTCTTTAGTTTTCGACTGCAAGCAGGATAGGCTCCACCAGCAGGACCTCTTCAGAGTTTCAACTCCAATCAGGCTGGACTCCATTCATAACGCTGCTGGGCTTTTTCAGTTGGGCTGTGAACAAAATGGGTTTTGCTTACAGACCCACTTGGACCTCTTCACTCTTGGGAGTCTTGGGCCACTAGCAAAATGAGTTACAATCACAGCCCCACCCATGCATTTCACCTCATCTCTAGCTGCAGTAGGATGGGCTTTGTCCCCAGCTGCTCTCCACTACAGAGATAAAGATCCTAGATGGAATAAATGATAGTTTTATTGAGTAATTTGGTTCCAATACCAATGAGAGAGGGAGCAATTTTAGAACTAATTCTCAGTGGAACACAGGATTTAGTGAGAGAGTTAATAGTGGTGGGGCTGTTTGGCAATGTGATCAAATTTGAATTAATGACTGGAAGAGGGACAGTAAGTAAATCCACGGCTCTAGCACTAAACTTTCAAAAAGGAAAATTTGATAAAATAAGAAAAATAGTTTAAAAAACTGAAAGGTACAACTACAAAAGTTAAGAGCATGCAACATGGACATTGTTAAAAAATACTATCTTAGACGCGCAGGCCAGATGTATTCCACACATTAAGAAAGGTGGAAGGAAGGTCAAATGTTTGCCAGTATGGCTAAAAAGTGAGGTGAAAGAGGCTATAACAGCCAGAAGATCTTCATTCAAAAACTTTAAAAAGGATCCATCAGAAGAAAATAGGATAAAGCATAAGAATTGGCAAGTTAAATGTAAGACATTGTTAAGACAGGCTAAAAGAGAATTTGAAAAGAAGTTGGCCATAGAGGCAAAATTCATAATAAAATGTTTCTAAACCTATCCAAAGAAAAGCCTGCAAGGTAGTTTGTTGGGCTGTTAGATGATTGAGGGGTTAAAGGGGCACTTAGGGAAGATAAGGCCATTATAGAAAGACTAAACACATTCTTTGCTTTGGGGTTTACTGAAGAAGATGTTGCGGAGATACCTGATCTGGAGACATTTTTCAAGGGTGACAATTCAGATGAACTGAACCAAATCACAGTGAACCTGGAAGATGTAGTAGCCCAGATTGACAACCTGAATAGTAGTAAATCACCTAGACCAGATGGTATACTAAAAGAACTAAAAAATGAAATTTCTGACCTATTTCAATTAATTTGTAACCTCTCATTAAAATCATCCATTATACCTGAAGACTGGAAGGTGTCCAATCTAACCCCAATATTTAAAAAGGTCTCCAGGAGTGATCTGGAAAACTAATACTATAGACTGGTTTGCCTGATTCCAGTGCAGAGAAAAATTGTGGAAACTATTAGAAAGAATAAAATAAAAAAACATTTAGATAGACATGGTTTAATGGGAGACAGCCAGCATGGATTTACCCAAAGGAAGTCTTGCCTCACATCTTCTATATTTTTTTGAAGGAGTGAATAAACATGTGGACAGAAGTTTAGTTCACTGGAGAAATTGCAGAGAAGGGTGACCAAAATGATAAGGGACATGAAATGGCTCCTCTATGAGGAAAGGCTAAAGAAGTTAGGGTTGTTCGGTTTGGAGAAGAGACGACTGAGGGGGAGATATGATAAGAGGTCTACAAAACCATGAAAGGACTTGAACAGGTTAATGTAAATTTACTCACTCAGATAATAGAAGGACTAGGGGATACTCCATGAAGTTAAATGAGCAACAAACCAAAGAAAATTCTTTTTCACTCAGCACATAGTTAAGCTCTGGAGGTAATTGCTAGAGGATGCAGTTACGGCAGTTAGTGTAACTGGGTTTAAAACAGGTTTGGTTAAATTCATAGAGGAAAATCCATAAAATGCTATTAATTAATAAGCAATAGCAGCTTGAGATCTATTTAGTGTTTGGGTACTTGCCAGGTACTTGGGACTTGGATTGGCCACTGTTGGAAACAGAATGCTGGGCTTGATGGTCCCTTGGTCTGACCCAGTATGGCACATCTTATGTTTTTATGTACCCAGAATATATGCGGTCCAGGCCGTGTATATTGTATTTGTATATTGTGCCGGTAGCGGGAGAAAGTGGATGCTCGTACTGAGCGTCCGTTTCCTAATCCACTGACCACCACCTTTCCTGGGCGCCCAATGCTGAGAAGGTGCTAGGGACGCACAATTTCCCCTATTGCCTCCTTTTTACTGTGGCATCTAATTTAATATAAAATCAGGTGCCCGGGAGAAGTGGCGTGGGGTGCTTTAGGAGAGCGGGTGCTCAAACATGAGTGCCCATTTAACACATGCCAATATTGCATCAGCCTGTACATGCACAGGAAAGTGTGCATGTTTATTGAGGGTGGTGGAGATATATGTATTTTAAAACCTGCATGGATGGCTACACACAGGTTTTAAAGTACTTGGACAAATCTCTGCAGACCCTATACAAGCATATACGGGGCCCCATGGAAAGATCTGAAAATTAAATTGCCTGATTGTAAGTCCTCTGTGACAGGGATGTACCTGACTTGTAATGCACCTTAAGCACAGGTTTGGAAAAGCAAGTAATTAAATAAAAATCCAAATAGATTTTGCTTTCAGCAACTGATATATATATCCATTATTATGAGAAATTCTAATCTAATCAAGCTATATGTGGTTTCTACTTAATTTTTTGTTATTAATAAGGAATTACACTAGATCCTTAGCCTATTATTTTTATCATCAGACTATTCTCTTTATTATTTAAGTTGTTTACAGTGTATTTTAAAATCTAAAGGCTTTCAAAGCTCACCCAAAGCATATTATCCATAACATGCATGCTCATTTAATCTTGGCTAAGATTTTGTAACTGAGCATTGCTTTAATTATAGATGTACAGGTAAAACAAAAAAATCTTAGTAGTAGTAATAGTGCTGTTCCCAGTGAAGCCTTGTCTGCTGAGACAGCCATAGAGCCATAGTTCCAATCCTCATAATACTGTCTCCCTCTCTCTCTCTCTTTCTCTCATTCTTGGCACAAAGAGGCTAGTCTCAACCCCAATTAGATCCCAGTCATGATGGCTCTGACCTAAAGGAGAAAGGCTAGAAGGAATTTGATCTTCATTTTTGTGATCTAGTTCAATATGAATCAGGCCAAGGGTAGCACATAGATGCTCTTGGACCCATTATTTTTAGGACTGAAATCTTGGGAGGCTGTAATACCTTTAATTGGACCAAAAAAAGGAAGAAGAATATGTTCCAATTAAGATATTTTTACAGTTTTTTTTCTGTTATTCATTCAGATATCAGAAAAGTTATATGAATCGATCCCAGTGTTATAAAACCACTCTCACCATTGTATTGTACATTTTCTCATTATATATGGCTCAGTTTGTTTGGTTTTTTTTTACTCGTACATCTATTCCCATATCTGCTCCTTCTTCTTGGTTTTATCATGTCCGAGGCTTTCCCCATCTTGGTATGCCTTAGTAGGTGGAAATTCTCTGCCCAACACATTGCAAGTGAATTATGATATCTCACCTAGGCCTAGGGTGCTTCAGCCAACAGCTATTCAGTTTCAACACTCTATTTCCTTAACTAACCTCCACCTGCCTTTTCCTTTATTAAATTGCACATTACTTAATATTAGATATCCACTTTTACTAGATTTAATTACTCATCATAAATTATATATACTATTTATCACTGAAACCTGGTTTCAGGCTGTGGACTCCACATGCCTACATCAATGATGTCCTGTCAGTTATTCTTTTCTGCATAAGGCTAGGTTTACAAAGAAAGGTAGGGGAGTAGTGGTAATTTATTTCCCATCACTCACTAAATCTAACTAATTTGACTCTCTCCTTTAGTAATGGCATGAAATATTTATTTCTTCAGTTCAATAAAGCTCTGAAGTAAAATTATCCTCCATTAAAATGTAGCCTTTGCCTTCTTGGTATTATTAATGGCTGTGCCTGAAAAAGTTCCCATCTTTTCCTTCTTGGAGATTTCAACTTCTATGTAGATGATCCTGATAGGCCCATGAAGATAATTTTTTTGCTACAATGACTGATCTATCTTTATAGTAATAGATAAATAAACCAATTAATAAAGCAGGGCATATTTTAGACTTAATTGTTTCATCAGAAGCCCTTAAGAACCATCAATCTTCAATAAAATCAACATTCTTTGGACAGATCATAACATGATTTCCTTTTCCCTTTTTTTGTTTCCCTCTCTATGCCTCCTAAATGAAAGGTCCTAGTTATACAAACCAGCAGTCCTTGCACAGGAACTTGTCTTCCCTTATGAGTTTAGTGAGTTTTCATTGGATATGAAGACTTCTGCCTGGAATTCAACTTTGATAAAGTTCCACCTCATTATCAGGCTCTAATTACCAACAGAGACTATATATGGTTCCACTCAGGCCTAAGAACTCTAATGTCATCAAATTGAAAGAAAGTGGCAAAAAACATATGCCCCTGAGACTGAGAACTCCCTTAAAGCATCTACTAAATTCTATTTTTGTTTCAAATTAAAAAAGTAAAGAGGAACTACTTCAGCAAGCTACTCAAGGAGGCTGATAATAAGCCTCATCTTTTATTTAAGTTGGTTTTGAGGTTTCAAGCTCCTTCCCAGATATTTTTTCTGTTCCATCTCTATCAGCCGATGGCATTGCATCAACCTTGCAAATGTGCAGAAGAATTCAATGTCCACACATGGTTTTAAGTAGAAAGTGTTATATTTTTAAGATGGTAACTCCACAGTGTTCTACAATAGAATAGTTCAGAACGGGTCCCCCGACACAGACCCATGTTTTGCCGTGAGGCTGCGTCGGGAGGGACAAAACAGTATTTTATTTTTTCTAGAAGGTAAAACAAAAATAGTGTTACAAAAGTAGCAATTTAAGAGGATAGACACAAGAAAAATTTAATTCTTCTGCACATTTGCCTGATTGATTTGTCTGTTTGCGTGCAGTAGCGCTCCCTTTCTGTTTTTTGGATTATTGCATCAACCTTTCAAGAAAAAGTACTTTCAATACAGTCTATCTTTAATTCAGGTGATTCTTCTATTAAGCTCGCTCTAATTGAGCACATTTTACCATCTGAGGAAAATATGGTTATGACTAGGCAATATTCAGCTTTTAATAAAGTCTCAGTAGGTAGTTACAGCTGATTCTAAAGCAAATGCAATAATCATCATCTTCTTCCTTAGATCCACTTCCATTTAAATATGTTAATAATCCAAATCTAGGCCTCCTTCATTATCTGCTTGAAATCATAAAGTCCAGTCTAGATCAAGCTTGCTTTCCAGATTCCCTTAAAGTAGCTAGAATTTGTCCTATCCTTAAAAAGACAATTTAGATTCCAACTCCTATGAAAATTATAGGCCTTTATCAAATTTTCTGCTGTCAACGATGATTTAAAAATTATTTCATGTTCAACTGACATTTATTAAGAAAAAATACTGGTCTTCCATCGAAAGCAGTTGGGATTTCAAAAAGGGCATAGCACAGAAACTGCATTAGCTGCCTTTCTCAATGACATTAACACTGAATTAGATGTGGCAAGGCTATACTCATGGTTCTTTTGGACATGAATGCAGCCTCTGACACAGTTGATCATAAATTGCTGATAAAGCACCTTATTGAGCTTAGATTGAGGGACTCACCATTAAGTTGTTTTGCATAGTTCCTCTCCAATAGGTTGCATTTTGAGGACTGGAACTCGTCATGTTCTTGGTCCTACAGTATGTTTTGCGGTGTCCAGCAAAGGTTCCTTTCTTTCCCAGACTCTGTTCAATCTTTACCTTTCCCCACTGGTAACCCTTATCAAGAGTTTAGGCTTCACTTGCTATCTATATGCTGACAATATTCAGATAATCGCCTCTATAGAACTCAATCTGGACAACTGATTGGCAAAGTTCAACCCTTGCTTTTCTGAAGACACCAAATGGCTTTATGCTTCTAAATTAAATTAAATTCTGAAAAATCTAAAGCTATTTGGTTTGCCAATAAAATTGACACTTTTGATTTTCCATCCCCTTCTATTGCTAGCATTCATATTCAATTAAAAAGCATTGTCACTTCTTTAGGTGGCAAATTTGATACCCAGCTGACTTTTGAAGCACAAGTGTCTAAACTATCTCAAAACTTCCATTTCTTTTTACAACTCATCTGATGTCTAATTTCCTTCCAGGGAATTGGGGATTTAAAATCGTTACCCCATTCATGTTTAATGAATCAAATAGATTACTGCAATGCTGTTACATAACGGGGGTTTTAGTGTGCCCTTGGGCTTCGGCCCGACCCCAGATGGATCCAGGACCGAACCGAGGGTTGACGGCGTGTTCCACCATGGCTGACGGTCTTACCCTCTGCCAGGCCTGCAAGCTCCCAAGGCCAACAACAGGATGATGTTGGAAAGTGAATGGTCCTCCGATAATTCTAAGCCCTTTTGGACCTGCTGCTTGGATCGGCATGGAGCAGCAGGCCTGGCCTGAGGTCAAGGGCAGATGGGGCTTGACACATAGACATGACAGCAGGATTGATGCAACAGCATCGCGGACGAGGACTTGACACCAAGGCTGATGCAGACGGCATCAGAGACGAAGGCTGGCACTAGAAAAGACACCATGGTAGCTAAAGACATGACACCAGGGTTGATGCGACAGCATCGCAGACGAAGATATGACACCAAGGCTGATGCGAAGACATCACGGACCAATGGTCGATGCGACAGCATCCCGGACCAGGGTTGATGCGACGACATCAGGAACAAGACATGATACCAAGAGTGATGCAACGGCATCCAGGACGAGACGAGGAACTGACGAAGTCCAGACGAGATGAGAAGCTGGGCGGAAGGACATTGGCACTGTCTCTCAGGGTGCCCTACTCAGTTCACCCGCGGAACTGAGTCACGAACCACCCTGTCCCACTGTGCACCCTACACAGCCCGAGGAGGCTGGTAACGGACCACACTGAGAACGGGACGAGCGCAGGGAAGGATCCAGTCGAAGCAGAACTCCAACAACGATGTCGTCCAAAGCCCCACCAACAGCTGGCAGGACATGATGGCTCAGGAGCACAGGACACCAGTCCACCTGTAGGCTAGTCCATGCTCGGGCAAGACATCATCTGAGGGACCCCCGGCCTAGAGGACCAGAAGGCTCAGGAGCGCTGAAGATGAAGACACAGGAGCAGGACATCAAGGAACCAGGAACAACAGGAAGCAGAAGACCAAGACGAAACACCAAGACACCTGGACAGGGACCTCAGGCACGAAGACATAACTTGACATGGCGTGACATGGCGTGACAACAAGAACTCCATGGAGAAGATGAAGAAGACTGATGGAGCTCTGGCAGGCAGGAGCCTCCAGAGTGAAGCAACTCCGATGCAAGGCAAAGACTGACTGATGGAGCAGCCCTTTTATAGGGCTGGTACAGGAAGTCCCATTAAAGGTGGGGCCAGCACACTTCCTGTGTCTGGCCCTTTAAATGTAGCAGAGAGGCACACACCGGTGCCTAAGGAAGCAGCAGGAGCTTGTGCAGGACCGCGGACAGTGGCCTACACCAACGTACAGCGTCAGAAGTCAGGGCTGGGCCTGGAGAGCAGGCCCTTTTGACGGCAGCGGCTCCAGCTGCTACAGGAGGCCCCGGGGGCGGCTCCAGCCACCACTTGAGCCCGGGGATGCAGCCTTCGTGCCGCGAAGATCAAGTGACGCCGGCAGCGGCTCTCAGCCACGAAAAAGGGCAGAAGTCGGAGGCGGCTCCATGCAGGCTCCGTGCAGGCGGCAGGAGCCATGGACTTTACAGCTTCTATGCGGCTCCGTGCCGCATAGAAGCTGTAAAGTCCATGGCTCCTGCCGCAGTGAAGAGGGGCAACACGGGTGGCCTCCGGGCCGCATGTGAGCAAGGAAGTCCGCGGCTCTGACTGCGTGGGCAGGCCTGACGGCGGCGTCTGGCCGCGTCGGGTAGCAGCGGCAGCATGGGGTGAGTGAGCCTGCTCGCGGGAGGACCCGCGGGCAGCGTTCATAACAAATGCCTTCTTTCACTGTCTTTCATCTTGTGCCATATATCATCTTCAAGTAATTCAGAAAACAGCTGCCAGTCTTATTTTTGGGAAAAGAAATTATGACCATGTGATGTTGCTTTTGCAAAGTCTCCATTGGCTTCTAATTTCAATTTAAAATAGGTTGTCTTGTTTTTAAAGCTTTTCATTTTGGCAGCCTATATTATCTAGCCAATCTGCTAATCCTTGTGTACTCACCCACTCCCTTTGCTCCTCTCAGCAGGAGCTTTTAAAAATTCCCAGTTTTAAAGAAATTAGACTTGAAAAAAAAACAGGGAAATTACTAGGGATGTGCAGACCAAAAGTTTAAGTTCATAAGTCCATAAGTCGAAAGGGGGGGTAATTTGCGGTCAATATGGACATATGGAGAATTCCATAAGTTGAGTCTATGTCCATATGTGCAAATAAAAATTTAAACCCCTCACCCTCCTTAATCCCTCCCCCCCCCAAGTCTTACCAAAACTCCCTGGTGGTCGAGCGGGGAGTCAGGACGCCATTTCTGAACTCCTTTGCGAGGAGCACGTGACGTCGGCGTCACGTCGGAGTGACGCAGCGTCACGTGATTCCCCCCCGCGTTCGCTCCGGGACCCTCGTTTGACCCTTGGGGTCAAGCGAGGGCCAGCTTGGGGGGGCCTCCTGACCCCCCCAAGCTGGCCAAAAGTTCCTTTTGGGTCAAACGAGGGTCCCGGAGTGAACGCGGGGGGAATCACGTGACGCCGCGTCACGTGCTCCTCGCAAAGGAGTTCAGAAATGGCGTCCTGACTCCCCGCTCGACCACCAGGGAATTTTGGTAAGTCTTGTGGGGGGGGATTAAGGAGGGTGAGGGGTTTAAATTTTTATTTAGGATCAACAATCGCGATTTCCAACTTATTCAACATAGCTATGTTGAATAAGTTGGAAATCCGATCGTTTTCGCCTCATCACTTTTTTAAGTTAAAAAAAAAAAAAAGTTGCGTTTTACATTTAAATTCAAAACGAATGCACACCCCTAGAAATTACCCCCTCATTTTGGAACTCTCTCCCTCTGGCATTGTGGTTAGAAACAAAGGGCCTGAAAACATTGTTTAGTAAGGCCTATGAAATGTAGCACTTTACTGCAATTCTGGTACATTGGCTCTGGCTTTTACCTGTACGTTTTGAGTTTTAAGATTATTATTTATTACGTTTTATCTGTTTTTGTTTATTTTATACCATAGAAAATGTAATTGTTAGATAATTTTTTTTGTTTTACACCTCCTTGATTATTAAATGGAAGAAAGGTGATCTTACCAAATAAAATAGACTAACTACTGCCAACGGGAGCTGAGTATCACCCAGCTTTTTCTGCATCTGGTGTTGTTTTGAAAGTAATGCTATGCACTTCTTCCCAGCTCCTGCTGGTAGGACAAGGTTTTGGGGATTCCAGCTAGGATGGAAGGGTTCTGGATGGGTTGCCTGGGAGGAAGGGGAAGAATGAGTAAGATGGGCTTCCTAGAAAAATAACTTTATGGCCAAATATTTGATTTGGAAACTGATTTAGCGATTTAAAAAAAATCTTGAAATAAAATAAATACATTTTGGGGAAGGGAAGGGAGGGGAGGGGAGGGTGAGTTTTCAGACATATAGGTTCACTACATTGATACTATTTTTGAGTGGAGGTTAAGGGTGAGAAAGGATTGACCACTAGGGGTATTCTGTATTTCACTGGGGTTGGGGAAAGTTTGGCCCAGCAGACTTGCACTGCAGTCATTTTTTTTTTAACATACATAAACATATGGAAATACACCAAAATGGCAATGGCATACAAGAGGAAGGTGCCAAAGTAACATCATGTTGGTGCCATTCTCCAGGCAGATGGTACCATTTTTAAAGGACTGGGACCTGGTTCAGAGTTAGTGGGCAACACTCCTTCTCTTTATCACTCCTGCCCTGGGAAAAGGGTAGGTATGAGCCAGGGTGGGAGTTCCCTGGCCCTGGCATATTTAAATAGGGGCAGTGGCCCAAAGATGCTCTGGACAGGCCCTAGATAATTCAGATTAGTATTATGGAATATAAGTGGTGATCAGAGAGGCCTGGGGAGACCTAGCTAGTAGGCCTGTGCCACAGGTTTTTGTGGGGAGGAGAGGATTACCAGTGCTACTGGAGGGCCTTTTTAAAAAAAAATCATGAATATGAAAATAACTGAAAATTCTGGGGATCTTTCATAGGAAGCCATTTTTGAAAACTGAAAATGGCCTCATTCATTGTACTTTTTGCATTTATTTCAAATAAATGCATAGCTAGAAGAAAGAGACAAACAGAGAATACCAAGGTCAGACAGTGAGATTGATATACAGTACTTCTAGCCAAAGGACTGCATGCTGATTTTAAATTTGCTCTGTCATTATAATTGCCGAAGGCAGTCTGAACACAGGTTTGGGTTTAAGTTAATGATGCTTTAAGGGAAGTAAAAGATTTATTTGCAAATAGAGAGAGAGAGATCACTTAGCCCTAATACTCTCATGCTAGGTAGGTATTTATATCTCTATGGGAGGCCCACCTAGTAACTCGAGGTGAGGTTTAGATATTAGTGTAGGGGTTAGGAGCCACTTTGACATTCAAAGTGAGACGTACGAACAGAACAGTGCTCTCTTGTGATGATTTGATGACCTTTGGAGTGAGAAAACTCACCCAAAGATGAGATTTATGCAGTGTTCTCTCACCCTAGCTTGATGTTACCCATGTAGAGAGTCCATCAAGCTAGGCTGAGAGAACATTGCACAAATCTCATCTATGGGTGTGTTTCCTCACTCCGAAGGTCATCAAATCTTCACAAGAGAGCATTGTTCTGTTCGTACGTCTCACTTTGAATGTCAAAGTGGCTCCTAACCCCTATACTAATACCTAAACCTCACCTCAAGTTACTAGGTGGGCCTCCCATAGAAATATAAATACCTATCTAGCGTGAGGGTCTCTCTCTCTCTCCCTCCCCCCTCCAGGGCCCTGATAGCTTGGATGGCTCTCCAGGAGCTTACTACAAAGAATAAGTTTCACTAGTCCAATTAATTATCATTAGAATCATAACCACTTGTGCAGTACCACATATATTTATTTGTAGGACCTACAACTTAATGAGTTTGGCTGTCGTTCAAACTCATACCACAAGTGAAAGGTCCATTTGCTTTATTTAATAATCACTCCATTTTTGGATTTTTTAACTTATAACTCCGAAGAGGTCTTTTAAAAAATATATGTAGACAAACTCTTGAGCAGATATTTGAAAGAAAAATAATCCTCTGTTGAATTTAAAAAAAGAGTCTCATAGACAAATATTGAAGGCAAAAAGTCCCGTAACCAATTATTGAAAAGCAATACTCATCTGTATAGTTGAGAACAAAGATCCCTTGCAAAAAGATTCCCGACACCGGACCACAACGGGTCCTGCTTCAGGGGAACGACTCTTCAGAGGTTAAACTTCATTTTTTGCACACAAATTTCAATTCTGCTCCATTCTGTAAACACAACGCTTTTGTGGTTAAATCGACTGTTTCTCAATGCGGTCTACATTCAGAAGCTTAAACATGGTCCCCCCCAGTGGTTGTATGTAGGAAATGTATGAATTCTGGCACTTATCGCAAAGTGTGAAAAAGTTATTGCAATCTGTGCTAAGTTAGCACTTTGCATAGGTATTAGTGCAAATTGTGATAAAGTGCCTATTATTATAAAACACACCCCTTTTCTTATTGCATGCAATATTTAGTGCATTTTGATACATCCAGGCCTAAGAGATTTAGATGGACAAAGGACAATAACCCATGGCAACTGAATGGAGAAAAAGAATACTATCCTGTGCTGGTTTTATGAGTATAAATTTCAGGATATTTAATTGTTCTTTATACAAATAATTAGTATAGTTGATATTTGGTTTCGGAATTCAATGGCATACCTATGGAGGACTTTTATTTTCAGAGATTTATGAAAATTGTGCATATGGTAGCAATTTTAAAACAAATCACATATCTGAAAATTCTGTGGGTACTTTTTATCTGTGGTCTTTACACCACTTTTCAAAGTAAAACTGCACATGCTTTTACTTTGAAAATTGCCCAAAGATAGCGTAACTGGAAAGATTTGTACCTGCTTTTTCTACATATACTTTTCCTGACCAAAACTATGCACATAGAGGCCAATATTGAGTAGAGCACAGATCAGGTAAGTTAGCTGGATAAACATATCAAACTAATTTATATCAACTATTCAGCAGCACAGATGCATCACTGAATATACCCTACCTGCTATCTCAAAGATATCTGGGTAAGGTTATCCACCTAACTTTAGGACTGCTTTCAGGCAGTTCTAAAGCTTTCCAGCTAACTTAGCAGAATAATGACAAATATCAGCATTACTCAACTAACTTAAGGCCTCATTTACTAAGCATTTTTCCCATAGACACAGACTTTATTTATTTAATTTGAGGTTTTATATATCGTCGTTCCAAATGAAATTCACTAGATCACCATGGTTTACAGAGAAATGCTTTAGTAAATCAGGACCCTAGCTAGATAATTTGACTCTATCCCTGGAATGCTGGCATATTATCTAGCTAAGATTTTTATTTTGCCAGATAGCCCAGAAGCATTCAGCACAAAGAAAATTTGACATCCTGCCATTTGTCTGGCTAAGTTCAAAATATTGACCTTCATAGTTACCAAAATCCAAATCTATGTGATTAATTTTCTCCCCAAAATCACCCAGTCCTAGAAATGCCTCCATTATCCTATAGGTAAAAATGCATAGGATCTATGCATGTACTTTTACCCACTTATAAGTTAGACAATTTTCAGACAGCTATATTTTGGTGTTCTATATTTTATATATTATACAAGCCGTTAAGCCCGTTAAAACGGGCTACATCCCTCTGTCTCTCACCTCCCCCTCATTCTCTCTCCCCTACCTCCCTCATTCTCTCTCCCCTACCTCCCTCCCACCCACTCACCCCACTCCTCCCCAGCCTCCCTCTCCTCTCACTCAGTCCCTCCCTCCCACTCAGTCTCACTCACTCCCTCCCCCTCTCTCCCTCTCACTCACACTCAGTCCCACTCACTCTCCCTCAGTCCCACTCCCTCCCTCCCTCTCCCTCAGTCCCACTCACTCCCTCCCTCTCCCTCAGTCCCGCTCACTCCCCCTCACTCCCTCCCCCTCACTCAATCCCTCCCTCTCACTCAGTCACTCCCTCCCACTCTCTCTCTTCGTCCCTCCCACTTAGTCTGTCCCTCCCTCCCTCTCTCTCTCTCCTCCCTCCCTCGCTACTGGCCGCTGCCGCCCGCTACCGCCGCCACTGCCGCCCGCCGCTACCGCCTCCGCTGCCGCCCGCTACCGCCGCCGCCGCCCGCCCCCGCTGCCGCTACCGCCGCCGCCCGCTACCGCTACCGCCACCGCCCACCACCGCTGCCGCTACCGCCGCCGCTGCCGCCCGCTACCGCCGCCGCTGCCGCCCCCGCTACCGCTGCCCGCTGCCGCTGCTACCACCGCTGCCCGCTGCCGCTGCTACCACCGCTGCCGCCATGTTTTTTGGTTTTTTTTGACGCTGCCTAAGACTGACGTGCTCGCCCGCACATGCGCAGTAGAGCTGCTCTCTACTGCGCATTTGCGGGCACGTCGGTCAAGCTTCATTTATCTAGTTAGATATATATATATATATATATATTATATATATAGATATAGATATAGATATAAATATAGATGTAATATATATATATATATATATATATATATATATATATAATATATACTGATCAAGGCAAATTTGTCATTGCTGTCGTTTGTTGTGAACTGGAGAAGTTCTTCTTGGTTGTATTATAATTTGTGTCATCCAATATGTTTTAAATACATGAAGGCATTTGAGAAAAGAGGCTCTGCCATATTCGGCACACTATGAGATTGTGAGTCTAAATTAGAAGTATGTCTCATTAAATGAGTTCTGTATAGAGAGGTTATGTTTTTTGGTTTGTTATAGGAAAAGTTTGTGATAACCCCTGAGGCTGACATTAAGTTGCCAAAACAATGCTAATGTCAGGTGATGAGTACATGAATGGATTTGTATGTGAGAGAGTTTTTGAAGGGCTCCATCATATGATTAGATAAACAGTGAATTTGTTAGTAATATACATTCATGGATATTTTTTAGATGAATTTGTAAAAGTAAAAAAAAATATTCAAAAAACTTGTGGTTATATGTTTAGAGAATGGTAAATGATTATATATTAATGCACATGAATATGCATATGCACATGAATGATTCTGTTTATCACCCATTGCAGGCATAAGACAGCAGATTTCTTTGAGCATTGTTTCCATCTGGTACTGCTTGCTCACATTATCATTTTAAATAAATGCTTTTGGTTTTATAAACCATTTGAAAAGTAGGGGTGTGCATTCATTTTCGACATATTGTGAATCTGCAATGTATATGCCATATTCGTTGTATTCGTGGGGGTTCCGAAACGTATGGCGAACCCCCACGAATACAACGGATCACCAACGAATAGGCCCCCCCCCCCTCCTGACCCCCCCCCCCCCACCCAAGACTTGCCAAAAGTACCTGGTGCTCCAGCAGGGTTCCTGGAGCGATCTCCTGCACTCTGGCTGTCGGCTGCCGGTATTCAAAATGGAGCCGATAGCCCCTATGACATAGTAAGGGCAACGGATTTGGGCCCCTACGAATCCGAATCCCAAATGGGACAAATCCGTCCCTGCTGCTCATCCCTATTGAAAAGTATTTTTGCTCTTTATTGTTTTGGTATTCAATACAATGTTTTTTACGTATGGAAATCCCGAAGAAAATAGCCATTCCCATGTTTTAAATGCATAGGCAAAGGAGGCAGAAAATTCTAGAAAGAGCTCCTTGTTATGTGGAAGTTATCGTAAGAATCACTGTACATCTTGTTTTAATGTTTCGGCCAGCCGCAGAACAGACCTCAACGAGCTGCACTCACCCCCAGCTCCTCACACTGCTAACGGGGTTGAAATGCCATCCTGCCGTATCTCTGGTGTCTCTTTAGGGGTGCACATGCACATGTGAAGCAGCTGGCTGATAGGTTTCCCCAGGGCAGGATATCCATCAATGAGCGTTTACTGATGATGTCATCAACCCTGGCTCTATAACAAGTAGATAACTCAGCAACAGATCCTCCTATCTCTGCAGTGCATGTTGCTACCATCTCTGGTCATTGCCTTTCCTTGTCTTGTCTATTACCGTGCCTTGTCTTGCCTTTCCTGCTTGTGTCTTAGTTCCCAGTGTCTTTTCTTTGTCTTGTCTGTCCATCTCTGCCTGACTCTTGGTTTGGACCCTTGCAATGGTCATTGACTACTCTTCTGGACTGCAACTTGCCCTGACATGAGCTTGGACCTCAACCTGTCTGCCTGCCCTGACCTTGGCTTGGACCCAGTTACCATTTGCTTGCCACCTGTCCTGACTCCAACTTGGGCCTCGACCTGCCTGCCTGCTGCCTGCCCCGGCCTTGGCCTGGACCCGGATGTTGTTTGCTCATGTCCTGCCTTGATCTATGCCCGAGACTCAACTATGTCTGACCATTCCTTACAGGACTCTTGCCTAATTCCTGCTGGCCCCTGGAACCTGAAGGCTCACCCTGCAGGGAAAGGGGCTGGTATAGGTAAAGCACTTGATCCAGTCCTTGTAAGAGCAAGTCCACAAGCTATCAACATCGGCCTAGTCGGTTAACCTGCTAGGCTGCATCAACCATACCATAGCCCAAGGGCTCACATCCATGACGCTGGTGCTTGTGACATTAAAGTGGAAAATTTTCAAAAGATTTTTCATTGAACATTTCATGTCTGCTAATGAGGGGAAAAGTGGTGGTGCTGAGGGCAGAGCCACATCAGAACTGGCGCCATCCTGGCACGTATGTGATGGAAATTTGTTTTTAACTTCCCACACGTACTTCCTGGTGGGACGTTTGCACCTGAAAACTCTGTGGTTACATTTGAACCCATTGTCTCCACAGTGAAGGAAATTGTCAAAGAGGAGATCCACATTGAATTACTCTTTGAAAATAAGTTTTCAGACCAGAGGGTAGAAGTATTCAGAGACCTCCAAGCTACTTAGACAGACTGAACATTGTCTTATAAATGTATAACATTCAATATTATTTTTAAAACTGTATTCTCACAACAAATACAATGTATGTCCCTGGTAAAACTCGTGCTAGCCACAGAAAATCTGCAGCAGCTCATGTTAATGTAAAGGAGCTGCTGTTGGTTTCCCTCAGCTGACCACAGCTTCTGAATGCTCAACACCATTTTAAAGGGAATACTCTAACCAGAAAAAGAAAAGAGAGAAAAATAGTTCCCATTAGTTAGGAAACAATCATTTTACAAATTTCTATACCTTTTAGAACTATTTGTGTACAGAAAATCAGGAAAAATGTGTTGCTGGATCATTTTGTTCTTATTAAACTTTGCAGTACTCTTGTATTTATCAGTGACTGGGAATTCAATGATTGGGATACAAACCTTTCCCAGACTTATACCTGAAACAAACTCTATAAGATATTAGATAACACCAAAAATAAACAATAGAAGAATATTACCTTAGCAACTTCCTTTCAGACTGAAGTAGGACAAATAAACTGTAGAACACTTTTATGTAAACATAACTTTTGCCAAGAACATTTAGACTTTTTTTTTTGTTTAGCTTCCAGCAGAAACGTTTTTCTCCATTGAGTCCAAAGCATTCTACAATTAAAATAACTTTAATGGCAGGATGTGGTCGCTATAGAACCAATATATGACCTCATCTTTCTTAATCATCAGAATGGTATTTCCAGCAACCAGAGTCTTCAGGGAGGCACTTAGGGTGAGCTATCTGATCTGGTATTTGCAATTATGCCAGTCTAAAAAGGTTGACATCATCTTAAACTTGTCTGTGGATGTGGACAATAAACTTGTAATACAATATCATAAGGGCAACAATAAAATTACAGCTTGTATTTGATAGAAGAGTGCAGTGAAAAGAAGAAAGGACTGTAGTACTATAGGTTCCCAGCTGAGAGCAGTGGATCCCACTTAAACAAAAAACTAGACCTATGAAAAAATTTGGCAAAAGTGTGTTTTCCAAGCTTCAAAACGTTAAATTATTATTCTCAACTAAGATAATTCCTGCATTTGCATGCCCAAGAAGTTCTTTAAAATGGTATGGCAATTTGGAAATTATGATGTTTTGGTATGTTTCTCTATTTCTTTTTTATTATTTCAGTGTTTATTGCTCCTTTTCTTTTTTTGGTTTCCCCAATTTCCTATAAATATTTTGAGAAATGTGTGGAAATATTTACCTTTATTTCCCTCATGTTAATCAGACATTAATATTGATTATGATATGGCATGTTTCTCAATTTTTTCTTGTACAAGTATTCTTGTGTTTAAATTGTAAAATTCATATAAAAAAAATAAAATAAATGTAAAATTATCTCTAAGTCTTAAATTCTTCCAAATTTAGAAAACATTTCAGTACACTGTTTTAAATTATTATTATTATTTTTTATATACAGCTCAACATCATTTTCTCCAGTATTTGATAGCTGGCACACAAAAATAATCGTGTTACAGAATAGGAATAGTATCCATGGGCATTCTCTGTATGCACCCAGCCTTGCCTCTTCACCCAGCATTTAGGAATAAAGCTATGCAATTCCTGAGAATCCCTTATTCTTCACAAGGCTGTTTCTTCACCAGATATGTTGACTCCTGCTCATTCCTTTCCATCATATTTGGCAGTCATAATATTTCATTTAATTGAGTTTTTCTCCCTTTCTTTCATTTTGAAGTCTTCTTTCTTTACTTATCTTCCACACCTTATTATAGCTTCTTAATCTGCTTCCACTTTTAATTTTTCTCTTTCTGATTCCTGTCCCTCCCTTACATAAGCTTTCACTCAGAGTCAGATTAGTGTGCCCCAGTCTTGTTCCATACCTTATATTCCCAAATATATTTCCTTCTCTTGTCATTCCTTATCTAATTTCAACCCATTTTCCCTACTTTCCTTAACTTCTTTTCATTAATCCCTCACCTGGAGTATGCCATACCTTGCCATGTTCCCAGTATTGCCCTTTGTCCTTAAATTAATAAAAAATAAAATTCTGGTCTTCCCCTGTTTTACCTACATAGATATGGACCTTGATCTCTTTTGCTTTTAGTTACATTTGTCACATACCCCTTTATATCACATTGGTGGCCACACTTCCATTCCATAATGACTCTAATTCCAAATTGTCACCCACAGCCCTAGTTCCACCATACTGTTTTATTACACTCCAAGCTTTTCCATCATCTTTAATTTCTGTCCCTCCTGACATCTATTCTCCCTACCGCCTTGATTCATTTAATCACAACCCATAGTAATGCCAGGATATATACAATCATGAGCATCAGTTTAGGTGATGTAAGTAAAAGTACAACTATTATAGATAGTCCTAAAGCTGAAGACTTTATTGAATTCTTCATGGAAAAAATTCAAGCAATACACTCCTCCTTCCCTACCTTCCCTTCCCTATACCTTTTCCTAACCCAAATGACTTAAGTATCTCAATCATGTCCCCCCTTTCATTCTTAGATACTCCTCCCTTAAAATTAATCAGATCAAAGAACCCTTTCCTGACAGTACCCCATTCTCCAAATTTAGATCAGTTTCCCCAAAAGGTAGAAAAAAATCCTCCAAAGAATCAGTTAATCCACCTGTCCATGAAACCCTCTCAAATACATCAGTGACTTAAGACAAAACCTTTTCATCTTGGCTAACTATGGGGGTGATTTTCCAAGCTGCATTATGGGCTTTTTGCATGTGTTGAGGTGTTTTTCACATGCGAAAAGCACCCAAATGCATTGTATGATGCTAATTTAGAAAAGGGGTGGGATTTCTGACCAAGTGGGCTGGCTTCACAAGTTGCAAAGCCATATTGCATAGTTTTAACTTAGCAAACAAACACACCTTTTTCATTTGTGTTAAGCTGTGTGACATGGCTTTATTGTACTTTGTGATGTTTTCACACATAGCGGGGCAGATTTTTAATATTACGGGCAGGGGTACATTTGTGTGTGCTACCCAGCTCGCACAAATGTACACCTGATTTTATAACATGTGCGGGTGGTCCGGGGGTGGTCTGGGGGCGAAGGCGTGGCCCTGCCCATAGCCCCGCCCCTGGACCGCCCCTTTTTCAAAGCCCCGAGACATACTTGCGTCCCGGGGTTTGCGCGCGCCGCCGAGCCTATGCAAAATAGGCTTGGCGCGCGCAGGGGTAAGTTTTCTGGGGTTACGTGCATAACCCTTTGAAAATCTACCCCAGCATTTTTAGTCTTTGAAGGAAAGAAAGAAAGAGAGAGAGAGAGAACCTAGCTATAAGGGTCTCATAGTAGTTAGGCATTTATTCCTCTATAGGAGGCCCACCTAGTTATTTGAGGTGAGGTTTATGTATTAGTATACCTTTATAGGAGGCCCACCTAGTTACTGGAGGTGAGGTTTAGGTATTAGTGTAGGGGTTAAGGGGCTACTTTGACATTCAGAGTGAGACATACAAACATAATAGTTCACTCTTGTGATGATGTGATGTCCTTCGGAGTGAGGAAACTCACACAAAGATGAGATTTGTACAATGTTCTCTCAACCTAGCTTGATGTTTCCCAGATCAAGTTAGGTTGAGAGAAAATTGTACAAATCTCATCTTTGTGTGAGTTTCCTCACTCCAAAGGACATCAAATCTTCACAAGAGTGAACTATTATGTTTGTATGTCTCACTCTGAATGTCAAAGTGACCCTTAACCCCTACACTAATACCTAAACCTCACCTCCAGTAACTAGGTGGGCCTCCTATAGAGGTATAAATACCTAACTACTATCTCTCTCTCTCTCTCTTTCTCTCTCTCTCTCTCTCTCTCTCTCCCTCTCTCCCTCTCTCTCATTATTGCACTCTGTGGTAATACCTATGTGAAGTGCTTAGATAGCACACTTTGCAATAAAGAAGCTATTACCATAAAACACACCCCTCTTCCTATTGCATGCAATAGTTTGATGAATCTAGCCCATGTTAACCCATAGCTCCCTATCTCTTTCACACTAAAAAAGATCATATTGAAACCTATTTTGAAGAAACCAGGCACTGACTCCAAAATAGTTCACCATGATCATCTATTTATTTTATTTATTTAAACTCTTTTATATACCGACGTTCGTTCGGAACATCACATTGGTTTACAATGAAACATGAATGTAGCATAAAAGGCTTTACAGGGAACTGAATGATAATTTTAAACAGGTTAGAACAAAAATTTAGAACAGGGGTTGTAACAAAGTTAGAACAGTGATTGCGATAAGGGGGACCAAAAATTTACAGTATATACAGGAATACCTTAATATCTACAATTTAAACAGTATCTAGATGATTACAGTATAAACAGTATAAACAGTATCTAGATGATTACAGTATTAAGAGTGCCTTAATATCTACAGTTTAAGCAGTATCTCGATGACCACATTATAAGCAGCATCTAGATGATTACAGAATAACAAGCATAGTAAGGGGGATTAGAAGAAAACAGTTTAAGCAGTATCTAGATGACCACAGTATAAGCAGCATCTAGATGATTACAGAATAACAAGCATAGTAAGGGGGATTAGAAGAAAACAGAATCCAGATGAAAGGCGCAAAGGAGTAAGAGAGTAAAGAAGTAAAGGACAAAAGAGTAAACAGTATATAGATGATAGTGTAACAATCATAGTAAAAGGTGGAGTGGACCTTTCTGGAAGGAGTAAGAGGTGGGTCAGAGAAATTGGTGGGGGGGCATTAATTAGGGGGATTAACGTGTAGCAGAGAGAGGGAAAATAAGAGAAGAGATGGGGGAGGGGAAGCGGTATATGGGGAAAGCAGAAGGGAGGGGAGAGCGTGGTTAGGGACGATGTTGAAGGGAGGCATTAGCTTGTAAGCGGGGGGGGGGGGGGGGTTGAGAGAAGGATCAGGTATACGTCTGTCTGAATAGCCAGGTCTTTAGTGTCTGTTCACATTTTTTTAGGCAGAGTTCTTGGCGTAGGTCTACTGGCATAGTATTCCATAGAGCAGGTCCTACAATGGAGTGTGCACGATCTTTGGTGGTAGCGAGGTTAGTGAGTTTGGCTGACGGAATATGCAGTGTTGCCAGGTATTGATTTCTAGTTGGTCTTGTGGAGGTGCAAAATCATAAGGCGTCGTTGAACCATTGCATATTATGGTTGTGTAAAGATTTATCTATGATGGTGAGGGTCTTGTATAGGATCTGAGATGAGATTGGGAGCCAGTGTAGTTCCTTGAGGACAGGTGAGATGTGTTCGTTTTTATGGGTATTGGTGAGGATATAGGCGGCAGCATTTTGAAGCAGTTGGAGGGGGTGGATTGTGTTTTTGTATAGGCCTAGTAGGAGGGCTTTACAGTAATCGATTTTCGAGAAGATGGTGGCTTGGAGCACTGTGCAGAAGTCGCTGAGGTGTAGGAGGGGGTTTAATTTTTTTAGGGTGTCTAGTTTGAAAAAGCACTCCTTTAGAGTAGCGTTAATCTTTTTTTTTTAGATTAAATTGGTTGTCCAGTGTGACACCTATGTCACGTACATGTTGGGAAAATGAGATTGGGGGTCGGGGGTCGGGGGGGAGGTTAAAGGTGACGTTTTGTAGAGAGATGGTCATGAGTTCTGTTTTTGTTGTGTTGAGAGCAAGGTTGATGTTAGTGAGTAGGTTGTTGATTGAGAGGAGGGCGGATTCCCAAGTCTTACTAGTGTTGGGTAGGGTGTCAGTCACAGGTATGAGTATTTGAACATCATCCGCATATATAAAATGCGGAAGACCAAGTTCAGAGAGGATGTGACAGAGGGGTAGTAGGTAGATGTTGAACAGTGTAGATGATAAAGATAAGCCTTGCGGGACACCTTGAATCAGGGTGATTGTTTTTGACACACTGTTTCCTATTTTAACTTTTTATTATCTATTGCAAAGGTATGATTTGAACCAGTTGAGAGGAATTCCAGAAATGCCAATTTCACTGAGACTTTGGATAAGAATATTATGGTTGATGGTATCAAAGGCAGAGGAAATATCTAGTAGGGCGAGGATATATGAGTGACCTTTGTCAAGGCCTTTAATGATCTGTTACGGAAAGGAGGAGGGTTTCCGTACTGTGATATTTATGGAATCCATATTGTGATGAGAATAAAATGTGATGTTTGTCTAGATAGTCAGTTAGTTGATGATTGTTTTCTCTAGGATTTTTGAAATGAAGGGAAGGTTAGAGATGGGGCGGTAATTGGATGGATCAGTAGGTTCAAGATTGGGTTTCTTTAATATGGGTTTAATTATTGCTTGTTTAAGAGGTTAGAGACTGTGCCAAGTGTGATAGAGCTGTTTATGATGTCGGCTATGGGTTGGGCTATTATATTAGGGATGGACAGGAGGGTTTTGGTGGGGATAGTGTCTAAGGGGTGTGAGGAAGGCCTGGTTTTCTTCAGAATAGATTCAATTTTGGAAGCAGCAGTGGTTTCAAATGAATTTAGTTCAGCAGAGTGGTTTTTTGGGGGGGTTCTAATGGGTGCCCGGGTTAGTGGAAAGCGTGTCAGTAGTTTAGTAATTTTATCACTGACGTATAATGCAAGGTCATCACATTTACCTTTTGCTAAATCGTCAGGCATAAGGTTGGATATTGATTTAGTTAGGGCTGCCACGTATTCGAAAAGGGCTCAGGCATTGAATTGTAGGGATGTGCAGAGCAAAAGTTTATGTTCATAAGTCCATAAGTCGAAAGGGGGTCCCATTTGTGGTCAATATGGACATATGGAGAATTCCATAAGTTGAGTCTATGTCCATATGTGCAAATAAAAATTTAAACCCCTCACCCTCCTTAATCCCCCCCCAAGACTTACCAAAACTCCCTGGTGGTCCAGCGGGGTCAGGACGCCATTTCTGACTTCCTTTGCAAGGAGCACGTGACGTCGGCGTCATGTCGGAGTGACGCGGCGTCACGTGATTCCCCGCGGGTTCGCTCCGGGACCCCTCGTTCGACCCAAAAGGAACTTTTGGCCAGCTTGGGGGGGCCTCCTGACACCCCCAAGCTGGCCAAAAGTTCCTTTTGGGTCGAACGAGGGGTCCCGGAGCGTACCCGCGGGGAATCACATGACATCGGCGCCACGTCGGAGTGACGCGGCGTCACGTGATTCCCCGCGGGTTTGCTCCGGGGCCCTCGTTCGACCCAAAAGGAACTTTTGGCCAGCTTGGGGGGGCCTCCTGACACCCCCAAGCTGGCCAAAAGTTCCTTTTGGGTCGAACAAGGGTCCCGGAGCGAACCCGCGGGGAATCACGTGACGTCGGCGCCACGTCGGAGTGACGCGGCATCACGTGATTCCCCGCGGGTCCGCTCCCGGACCCCTCGTTGGGCCCAAAAGGCACTTTTGGCCAGCTTGGGGGGGTCAGGAGGCCCCCCCAAGCTGGCCAAAAGTGCCGTTTAGGTCCAACGAGGGGTCCGGGAGCGGAACCGCGATGGACCACGTGACGTCGGCATCACGTCGGAGTGACGCCGATGTCACGTGATTCCCCGCGCGTCCGCTCCCGGACTCTCACGGAACTTTTGGCCAGCTTGGGGAGTTTTGGTAAGTCTTGGGGGGGGGGGGATTAAGGAGGGTGAGGGGTTTAAATTTTTATTTAGATCAACAATCGCGATTTCCAACGTATTCAACATAGTTATGTTGAATACGTTGGAAATCCGTTCGTTTACGCCTCATCACTTTTTTAAAAAAAGTTTTACATTTAAGTTCAAAACGAATGCACACCCCTAGTGGCTACTATAATTTTCTATTCCACGGTATCCCACAATATAATCTTAAACATATCCAACTTTTATAAATTACAGATTACAAAATTTTGGTGTAGTGAAATTAACTAACCATATAAGTCAAATCATAAGTCATCTGCACTGGCTCCCATTTAAAAACAAAATCAAATTCAAAACACTTTGCTTTGTCTTCAAGTACATGATCAACATGGCCCCTGAGTATCTCTCTCAGTTCCTGCTCTCCTACATGCCTACAAGGGGACTTTGATCCTCCCAAATGGCCCTCCTATTCTCTCCTCCACTGGCTTCTGCCAGATTTACTTTTACAAGAATTTGTTCATTTGGCTACTATGCAAGAAAATACAAGAAATACAAGAAAAAGAGACCATATTAAGCCAGTCCTAAAATCATTACATTGGTTACCAATTGAGTATAGAATCAAACATAAAACTTTATGTATGATTCACAAGATTATATACGGAGAAAAAACTGACTGGCTGAACTTAAATATCAAACTTCACGTGCCCCAACGAGAACTAAGGTCAGCAAATAAAGGATTATTGTCAGTACCCACAGTAAGATCTGCACATCTTAGCGAAGTGAGGGACCGGGCCATTTCGATCGCAGGGCCAAAACTGTGGAATAGCTTACCAGTGGATCTTAGAATGCAGGATAATCTGAAAAAATTCAAGAAAGACCTAAAAACATGGTGCTTTCAACAAGCATACGAAATTGAAACCTGAGAGCTGTTAGCTAAGACAGAAGTTATCCATGGATTCTCTTTATCTTTCTTAACTATATTTTATCTTGTTTTAATGTGTAGATTTTATCTATCGTACTATTTTATTTTTTATTGAATTTTTATTGTATTTATTCATTTCTAACTGTTTTTTTATTAAATTTTATCATGTAAACCGTAAAGATAGAATTTTTGTATTCTGTGACACGGTATATAAAAGTTGCATAAATAAATAAATAAATGTCCCAATATTATGGAAGAAGACACCACTACGCCATGACTTGAGACATACTATCTTACCTTCAGGAAAAAAGTCAAGGCTTGGTTATTCAGCTAAACGTTTTCTAGATCTCACTATGACAAAAATAGCAACAGAGACTTCCTTGTATAACTTGCTACCTGGACTCAGCCATGATATCACTTCTTCATCTACCTCCTGGCTGTCTTATTTCAATATAACATTTCCTATCCTGACTCCCTAATCTTCCTAGTAGACCTGTGATGTGTAACAACATTTTTGCTAATCCAATATGCCCTATTACTAATCCCTTTGTTCCTTTATCCATACCTGTATATAGCCCACCTTCATGTTTGTTCCTATGATTCTATAAACCATACTGCTAATGTAATGAACTGGGGAGCAGGTCTCTCCTCAGATGATGTGACTGCCAGGCAGGTCCTGCATCCAATGATATAAATAGCTGGTCCTACATGTAGTAACAACTGTGTCTTTAAAGGAGGACCAGTCAACTGCAGAAATTATTTTCTGTGCAGCATGCAGGAGTTTACTTCTGCCATTAACAAAATGGTGGTAGCATGCTGTCATGGGCTCCCTCTGGCCTGATGACCCTGGCATATGCCCATCTTGCCTTCTTCTTCCAGTGGCTCTGAATGGGTATCATCTATTTGTTAAACCTAAACCACCTTCCAAAGCAGAAACTTTTTAACCATCTATGTGGCTATCATACTAGGCACTCCTGGTATAAAATACTTTCATTTGCCTTACATATAATCATGAGCCAATGCTAAATATTTACTCTTCAATTTTTTAGACTTTTTTATGCAAATAAAACATCTTATTCCACAATGAATTGAAACTCCCCGACAATGGTCCGTGTTTCATTCACTGCATCAGGGGGAATGTTCACATAACTGCCCCTCTTTCTTTCATTAATCAATTCTTTCTGTTGCTGCAATAAAAAAACATTACAGCATTACATATTAAAATAAGACAAATAAAAGAATGTGCTTTTCACAAACCAAATAGCACAGGTACATCAGTCAGGTTTTTTTTTTTAAAGAAAGTTTTTTGGTACAAACATTTACTAGAACAATTTTAATACTTTGCACCATTGAAGTGACAGCATTACTCTTCATCGCCATAGCGTTTCTCTTGGCGCCAAGATCAGAGAACTGGAAACTGTAACCTGAAGGGTTGGTAGAGGTGTATATAATAGCTCTTCTTATAACTGAATACCATTTTACCTCAACATTTAAACCCTGGGGAATAACGATATTCAAATGATAAATCCAAAACTGTTTCCTTAAGTTCAATTGGATAGCCCTGTCACTTTTTCTAAATGTGTCTGTAATATGTTCTAATACGATGTTTGTATTCCAAGCAAGGGACATGATGGGAGCCTGAGTCTTACATGTATTTACGCAGCTTTTATGCTCAGTCAATCGCATTCTGGTACTACGCTTGGTGCGGCCAATATAGATCTTATCACAAGGATACTGTGAAAAGTCACGACATGAGTGGACAGTCAGACTTGCTGTTGAACTGAATAGTTGTACTTGAAGCCGGTTCAATCTCATGTGTACCTGTGGCAGATTGCATACAAAAATTACATTTACCGCAGGGATTATGTCCGATGATAGGAATCAAAGTGGCAATTTCTAAAGGTGAGAAAAAATGCGCAACAAAGTTTCTTATGCTTCTACCTCTTTTATAAGAATGTGCCTTTAACATCTATTTATTGCCATGTAATTGGCTCAGATGCAAGCAAGGGCAGAAACAACAGTAATTGTTGTGTTTTATTGTAACTCACCTAGAGGTTTTGATGGATTAGTATGTAATTGAATTGACATTTTTGTATTTGTGGACCCTTGTGATGAGGTGAGATTGGCTTTGGAGAGCCGGCGATATCAAGCCGTGTTGGGAGCCAGCGGGGATGGCCCAGCCAGGGAGGCGAGTGTGGCAGCTCATGAGAGCAACAGAAATAAATGAAATTAAAGGCCCGATTTTAAAAGGCCCATGCGCTCAGCTCCCGGCATGCGCACAAGGACATGGCTATTTTATAACCTGCGCGTGTTGATGCAAGCATGTTATAAAATATAATTCCTGCATGCACATATGTGCCAGATTCCAATGTCCACATATGCAAGTGGGTGGCCTCCTCCGCGCACAGGGGGGGCAGATTTTTTCAATTACGCATGGCGATGTGATCAAGCTTTTTCCTAGTTCCCTCCCAGTCCTCCCAATTAAGGAGCAGACTGGGAGGGAACTTCCCTAAGCCCCTACGCAACCTTTCTCCCTTTTCCCCTCTACACTCCGACCCCTAAATCTAGCCTAACTAACGCACTTTTTTTTGTTTTGCAACATATCTGCTCTGATGAGCAGAAGTAAGTTACATGCGCCAGCCGGCTGCTAGCACGTGCTTCCCCAGGACAGAGTCCTGTATTTATTTGATGTTTATTCTGCCTTTGACACTTCAAAGTGGATTACATTCAGGTCATGTAGGCATTTCCCTATCCCCAAAGTGCTTACAATCTAAGGGCCAGATTCATGAAGCCTTTTCTTCCATTTTGTTGTCTATGGGAAAAACCCATAGGGCCGGATTTTAAGAGTTATGCGCCGGCGTAGATTTGTGCACGCAACCCGTCGCTCACAAATCTATGCCTGATTTTATAACATGTGCGCACAACCGCGCGCATGTTATAAAATCTGAGGTCGGCATGCTCAAGAGGGTGCACACTTGTGCACCTTGCGCACGCCGAGCCCTAGGGAAGCCCCGATGGCTTTCCCCATTCCCTCCGAGGCCGCTGACTTTCCCCGTTCCCTCCGAGGCCGCTCTGAAATCAGAGCGGCCTTGGAGGGAATGGGGAAAGCCATCGGGGCTTCCTAGGGCTCGGCGTGCGCAAGGTGCACAAGTGTGCACCGCCTTGCGCACGCCGACCCCAGATTTTATAACATGCGCGCGGTTGTGCGCACATGTTATAAAATCGGGCATAGATTTGTGAGCGATGGGTGGCGCGCACAAATCTACGCCCGCGCATAACTCTTAAAATCCAGCCCTATGTGTTTTTCCCATAGACAACAAATTGGAAGAAAAGCCTTCATGTATCTGGCCCTTAGATTATAAGCACTTTGGGGATAGGGAAATGCCTACATGACCTGAATGTAATCCACTTTGAAGTGTTAAAAGGCAGAATATACATCAAATAAATATAATTGGAGAAATTCATGATATTACTTTCATCACAGTACTTACAGTGCCTTATACACTGTGACCATGATTTTCATATCTCCATAAGCTATTCTAGGCCTTAGAGGACCCATTTGGCTTCCTAGAGTTATGTTTGCTGTTTCACTGCATTAGTAAGACCTTTGTTATAAAATATCATTAAAAGGAAGTTGAGAGATGATACAGACCTTCAGATATCTGAAAGATATTAATGATGTTCAAACGTCAATGCTTTTCTATTGGAAAGGAAATTGTAGAAGTAGGGAGTCATGAAATGAAACTCCAGGGGAGAAAACTTATAACCAACATCAGGAAATATTTCTTCACAGTGAGGTTGGTGGATGCCTAGAATACCCTCCCAGAAGAGGTGGTGAGGACGAAAAAAAGTAATGAATTCAAAAGGGCATGGTATAAACACTGGGGATCTCTAAAAACCAGATGATAGAAAAGAAGAAAGGGGTGCATGAGGATAACCTGCATAGAGCGGTAGTGTTTACTCTTAATGGAAAGAATGGGGATAATCTGCACAGAGCAGCAGGTATTACCTTTAACAGAAAACATGAAGGTAACCTGCACGGAGCAGCAGTTACTACCATGGGCAACTTGCTGGTCAAATTGGATGGATCATTTGTTTTTTATCTGCCATCATTACTATGTTACTATTTGAAGATTCTAATAGTGGTAATACAGAATCAACTGCACAAAAGCAGAAGATGCAAATAGCAGTAGAGATGTGAATCGGAACCGGAATCGGTTCGGATTCTGGTTCAGATTCACTTGTGGGTTTTTACCCATCGGGCCCGATCGCGTTTTGTTTATCGGCTGCCCAGCCAGAAATTAAAACGTAACCGAAGACATCTTGGCATACAAATGCGGAAACAACACACAGTCAGAGGAGTTCCTGAAGCAGCATTGGATGCGAAACATGCACTTCGAACTGCACTCTGATTTCTTTGGAAGGGTAGCACCCTCCATGGACTGTGATCCCCGAAAGGGAAGTATTCTTGAATTAATTTACTCAAGGAACATTTTATCTAAATGAAAAAATCAACAAAAAAATGCACATAAGTGAATTTATGAGCTATGATTAAAGATGATCCCAATTGCGGCTTGATAAAGAGCAGAGATGCCAAAAGAGCCCGCGGGATGTTATGAGAGTCATCAAATCACTTATATGAAGCTTGAATTCGGTACTGACTATCATCATTAGAAGTAACTTTAAGAGAAACTAACGTATAATTCATTATTTATTATGACCTACAGTACAAACATGTCAATGAAGGAACATTACATGCAAATGAGACTTTAGTGGGTGTGTGCTACACAGCATGTTATGCTCTCCTCTCTATACTATTTAGCATTTGCTCATTAATATCAAATTTACAAACCTGTACCAGACTAGTTATTAAATTTCTAGATCACATATTACTAAAAAAGCTCGGCTAACAGCAGTTGGCTTTCTTGACAGCATTATTGGGAGGAATGTCGATGTAGGATCAAGCTAAGTATGGAGGGGGGCAAGTCAAAGTGACGTTTCCACAAAACACATCCATCCACTCAACATGGTGCCCTGCTTTTAAATTGGCTATAAAAGCCTATGATTTAAAGCCCCAAGGGCCTTCTGTGGAATTTAAAAAAGCTTGCCTGATTTATCTTCCCAGTAAAAATAAGATTAAAATCATTTGATATCCTCGTTCAACCAGTTCTTCAATATAAACAAGAGAGCAAACTCTGAAGTCTATGCATGAAGGGACCAAATCTCATGAACCTCTAGTTCTGCAACATACTTACCATCCATATACATTTCTCCTACAACAGACTTTGGATGTTTCCCTTTACAATTCACTATATAAAATACATTTTCAAATTCTGGTATTCTCTCAGTAAGAGCAACACAAATGCTATCTAGTACAAAATACTTTGTGAAATAACAAAAAACCTTGCAAAAAAGACAGAGCCTGAGTAGCAACTCTGACATACCATAATAGCACTAACTCCCAGAATTCAAACAGCAACAACCCTATCCAAGAAAAGAGCGCACTGCCAATATTACAACCGGTCTGGAACAACAATACATGTCCAATGTGGAAAACACAATAAACTGTACCTCAACAGATCCTTATAGAAGCTATACTCTAGCAGAATCCCTCACTTTGTCACTCAGAATGCAAGCAGACCCTCACCTAATACAGAATAAGGTGACCATAAATTATTAACAGAAACATGCAGACAAACTGAACTGGAAACCTCAACAAGCGAGGCTCTATATGCAGTGCAACAATGGAAAAATAGAAATATCACCATTCATTAAACAAAATCAAGAAATATAAAACATCAATAAAAATAGTAATATCATACTCATAAAAAGCCTAAATATTTCAAAACAATTGAATAGAATATTCAAATTTTCCCTAACACCAACAAAGTATTTCGAAATAGCAAACATATCAAACACCAAGCAATAATTAAATTAAATAAGAAAAAAACCCTCCCTTTCTCTATACCTGGGAACCTTTAATTTCCTGAGATTGTTATGGATTAGAGAAAGAGAGGAGGGAAAGGTACATAAGACATCAAAGCACATACACACACACAACCTCCTTCTCATTGTCATAGACACACACACACACACACACACACACACACAGAGCCTCTTTCTCTCACTCACACACTCAAAGATTCACTTACACACTCTCATGGCTTTCCATTTTTTTCTGGGCTTCTTCAGCTGCCATCAAGATAGTGTCCGCTGATGGCTGCTGGGTCATGTCCCCATTTTTCTCTCTTTGGCTGCCACAACATGGCTTCTGCTGTGGCCTACCAGACCTCTCTTCATCTTCAGCCACCTGTGGGATGGGCTCCTCTGGCAGCTTGCCATTTCTCTCCCTCTTTTCAGCTGCCAGAGGGATAGGGTCCACTAGTGAGTGCCAGGTTATGCCATGGGTGGCAGCATGAGTTGAATATAAGGAACATCATCACTTGCTCTGCAGAGCTGGTTTTGAGGTATGAGCAAGAGATGATGTAGGGTTAATCTTAACTCCTGCTGCTGGCAGAGGCTGGGGTGGGGGGTGAGGATAAGCTGCATCTAAGCATCGGATCATGAACGTATTTGGTTTATCCCTGCCTCATCCAATGTACAAATTTCAGGTGGTAAAGGTATGGTAAACCATTTTTGGGGGAAGTAGCAATGCTTCTGACTAACAGAATTTGGAATCACAGATGGAAGAGGTGAGAAGCACAAGTGTTTATGGAAAAACGTGGGGATCCAAGATGGCACTGGCATAAGCACACGCAGAAACTCTCTGCTCCGCGGTAGAAATTTCCTTCGAGCCTTTCTGTTACTTTTATCTTTTCAAATACATTGCCTTTTTCACGATGCCACATACTAAAAGAAAGGCTCGTGTTTGAGAGCTTACCTCAACACCGACATCTAAAGATCGACAGCCGCGGATTGAGGAGGTATTTGCGAGGCCCGTTACTGAGAGACCGGAAGGAGGGGCTGCTGGCGAGAGCGACGAGAAGCAGACGCCAACCGCGATGGCCGAGGAAACATCCCTCAGCCCCGGAGCACCTAGGACCCCCAGTCCGCCGATAGGACCTCCCAAGAGAACGGAGGAGAATTCTGGAAATTCAGCTGTTCCAGCCACCCTTGAGGTCCCGCCGACCCTGAGAGTTGGTAGTGATACACTGACCGATTCGGAGAGCCCAGAGCAGGGCTCCAAGGGCCGAGGAGTTGTGGATCAGAAGGGAAGGAAAACAGAAGCGGACAGAGGAAATCTCCTGGAGGTAGGAGTAATAATGCCAGATATTACCGAGATGACAATGACTGTGCCAGAAAAAATTACTTTACAGGAGGTGTGGAAGTTACTTTGGGTATGGACAAATCCATTAAATCTATTTCCATAATGTTAAAAGATCAGGCTAATAGAGTGCAATGTATTGAAAATAAGACAAGTCATATGGAAACTTCTATATCAGAAATGGAACAAGAAATAAAGAAAATTAAGGACATTCAAGGCAATTTAATTAAGTCAGAAACTTTGCAGTCAAACAAAATGGAAGTGATTGAGGATACAATGAGGAGATCCAACCTGAGGTTTTTGAATTTCCCCAAGTCTCGAATAATTCCACCTAAAGAAATGCTTAAAAATTACTTCTTAAAGATTCTGAGGCTTCAAGAAAAGGATATTCCAACCATATCAAAAGCATTTTATATACCATCATCTAAACATCAAAAAGAAAAGGAAACACAAGCAAATGAGGAAATATCGTCATTAAACTTTACAGAATTATTGGAAAAATCCACTGAGACACCTATAACATCAAGAGCAACTTTATTAGTGACTTTTACTTATATTTCAGAAAGAGATTTTGTACTTAGACTTTTCTTTCGAAACCTGGAACAACAATTTCATGGTCAGCAAGTGCGAGTTTTCCCTGACATTATAAAATCTACTCAAGAAAAAAGGAAAAAAAATTTCCTTATGAGAAATGAGGTGGTAACTAGAGGGGTGAAGTTTAATCTACGATTTCCGAGTAAATGTATACTTTTGTTTCAAAATGCTAAATATGTCTTCACAGAACCTTTGCATCTGTGGGAATATCTGGACACACACTCCTAAGTTTGTCTCCAGGGGAGGATAGGTTATATTTGAAAGATAGTAATGGGTTATCTTATGCTAATGCTAATCTTTGTTATTTGATTATTACTTGTATATCTGCTTCTCAACATCTTGGATCTTCCTTTTTTACCTATGATAAACAGAGGGGAAAAGTATATCCTTTTCTTGAATAGGTATTAATGCCAGATGTAATGGTTTATTTTTTCTTTCTTTTCCAATCTCTGTATTTTTCTGGAGACATTATAATTAATGTAATCATTGTTAAAAATTCAATAAAAATAAAATTAAAAAAAAAAAAGGAAAAACGTGGATTATAATATAGGGAAGTGACTGAGGAGAAGGTAAGAGCAACACAGAGAAATGAGAAGGCAACAAAGAAAAGACGCCAACACACATTTGAGTACATGAAACATAATTCTGCATTGATTTACACAATGCAAATGATTTTCCAAAAACTTTTTACAGAGGACAACAGATTTTCTAAATTTGTTGTACACTTAGCAACATGGAAGGCACAATGATGTCATGAATGGAAATAAAGGGTCAGCCTACAAATTCTTTCCCATTTCTATAATTACACAGAAATGATTTACTGTATGTGTTCTGTGTCCCTGATGGTCACCAATCTTTGCTGCCTTTTTTTAAGAGGTCCCATTTAATGTCCTGACACTACAGATGTGCAGACCAAATATTTGGTTCATTTTTTGTTTTGATTTTTTTTTCTTATGTCTTTCCTTTTGTTTTAATGTTAATTTTGGTTCAGTTTCTTTGCTTAACCAAAATAAGCATAGAAAAAAAAAAAAAGCCTCCCAGGGCCTTCCTCTGACACCATCCAAGATGCTGGAACTCGGGCCTACCTGTCTAGGCTGAACCAAGATCAGCCCGGGCCTTCCTGAAACCTCTGTCCCCCCCAACCTCAAAACTTAGCCAGGGCAGGGGACCTCTCCAGCCCCCACTTACTCCTTCCATGGGAATCCTGGCAGGAGAAAGGACAGGAGTGATTTCCACTCATTACTGCCCTGCCACCTATATTTAAAAATGGCACCCAGCTCTGGGACATCAAAATGCAAACAAATGGCCATACAAGAAAATGGCACTAGCCAGCTCTGAGACTAGTGCCATTTTGATGTAACTTTGGCTCTGATCTCAGGGCTGGGCACCATTTTTAAATAGATGCTGTGGGATAGGCATGAGTAGGGATCACTTCTGCCCCTTTCTCCTGCCAGGACCCCCATGGAAGGGGTAAGTGGGGGGCAGAGAGGGTCCTGGTGCTAAATGATTTCTGGGGGGTAGGAAGGAGGGAGATTGGAGGGGTGATGGGAGGCCCCGACTGAGCTTGGCTAAGCCCAGCTAGTTAGGCCCCACCTCCACTTGGTGGCAGGGCTATCGCTTTTTTATATTTCTCAGTAAATAGTATATGCTATTTGCTAATAGCATGCAATATTTTCCAAAACAAAACACACCAGAAAATGTATGTCTTTTTGTAGGGAGCGTGCAGTCATTTCAGGTAAAACAAGTTGAAATGAAAATTGACCATTGTGATTCAGATTACCCATTTATTTTAAACAAAAGCATGTCTCTACCTGATACCAGTAATTTACTTGTGCTATTTTGCTGGGACAACTCCAAGACTGCTAACCTTTGTTTCCAAATATGCTTCTTTGCTACCAGGGCTTTCATTGTGGTGTCTCTGTCAAAGAGCATGCTAAAGTTCCTGAGAACTGGCTCCAGAATGTAGTTGTTTTCTTCCTAAATCAAGTGCCACAACTGTGGTCACACCCTACTTCTGGTGTTTGTGATGTCACCTGCTTCTTTACCTAATCACCTCCACTTTCACCTGTTCCTCCTTCTCTTCCTCCTCTTCTTCAATGTGTCCAACCATAGACATAGGAAACATACAGGGCCGGTGCAAGGGTATTAGGCGCCCTAGGCGAAACGTCAGCTATGCCGCCCCCCCCCTGCCTCCACACACAATTAACTTACATTGTGCATTAATGAAAATAACGAAGTCTGTATTTATAACAGAACACTTATTTGACATTTTTATGCCATGTAAACCATTGAGATGATTTGTCTTATCGACGGTATAGAAACTTTTATAAATAAATAAATAAAAATAAATAAAATAAACATAAACCAAAGCTATACTTGTTGCTCAAACAAAAAAAGCAGACACATCACATAATATTAAATAATTAAAATGGCAGTCAATCAAGAAAAATAAACTTAAAAAGCCATCTTTACTTACCCCCTCCAGCAGCTCTCTTACTCCTCTTCCATGCAGGCTGTAGTACACACCAGAAGCAGCAGTAGTGGCTAAGCTCTATACTCATGGTCCTCTTCCTTAAGGCCCATGTCTCTCACACACACACCATATCAGTCATGCCCCCATGACCAGTTTCTGTCTCTCACACACCAATCATCTCCCAAACAGTCTTTGACACACACACCAGTCACCTTCCTGAACAGTTTCTCTCATGCCATACACACACAGGCTTCCCACTCCCGTGTTCCACTTACATATATGGGCTTCTCACTCTCATAATCACTTTCTCTTTCTCACACACACTCACCAGTCTCTCACTCTCATGCTTGTTCTCTCCACATGCACAGGCTTCTCATTCCCATAATCACTTTCTTTCTCTCACACACATACACAAACACACACACCAGTCACCTGATCTCTCTCATGCATACACACACACAGGCTTCCCACTCCCATGTTCTCTTTCATATATTTATTTTATTTATTTATTTATTTTTTAGATTTTTATATACCGGTGTTCCTGTATTAAAATACAGATCACATCGGTTTACATTGAAACATAAAAATTATGCCAAGAGGCGGTACATATAACAAGGTTATAGAACTTGGAAAACATGGAAAACAGATTCGAATAATAACACTGATAAACTTGCAAAGTCTCTGAGAAATCAAATCATAAAATAAGGCGTAATTGTCTAAGATAAATGTGATCTGCAAAAGGGATTGCGATGGTGAGAAAATCTTGATAGCTGGAGGTAAAAATAATCAAAGTTCTGGAAAAGCTTGGCTAAAGAGCCAGGTTTTAATTTTCTTTTTGAAGGAAGCAAAGCAGATCTCAAGGCGGATGTCTGGTGGGAGCATGTTCCATTGGACAGGTCCTGCTAAAGAAATGGTACGTTTCTGATGTAAGGATATTGTTGAAGGAACATAGAGTGTGCCTTTATAAGCTCCTCTGATAGGTCTAGTTGAAGAGTGAAAACGTAGTTGGGTGCTTAAGTGGAGTGGGGATATATTGTAAATAGATTTATGAATTGCTGTGTATACTTTATAGAGAATCCTTTGCTTAATAGGCAGCCAGTGGAGGAGTTTTAGTATGGGGGTTATGTGGTCTCTTTTATTCGTATTGGTAAGGATTCTAGCTGCAGAGTTTTGAATCATCTGGAGGGGTTTGATGGATGAGGTTGGTAGGCCAAAAAGGAGTGAGTTGCAATAGTCAATTTTTGTTAGTATAATGGCTTGTAGAACCATCCGAAAATCATTGAAGTGGAGAAGTGGTTTCAATTTTCTCAGGACAAGAAGTTTATAGAAACAGTCTTTAGTGGTGGTGCTTATAAATTTTTTGAAGTTAAGCTGATTATCTATCATGACGCCTAAATCACGTACATATGGTGAATGATTAATTATAGGAGTGGTAGAATTGAGTGGGACAGCTGGGTATATTAGATTGTTATTAACGTCATGATTGATAATTAAGATCTCTGTTTTGTTGTTGTTGAGAATGAGGCTGAGACTGGATAGAAGATGATTGATTAGTTGCAAGCAATTATTCCAGTGAATCAAGGTTTTGTGAAGGGATTCTGAGATTGGGATGATTATTTGGATGTCATCCGCGTAAATGTAGTGTGTTAGGTTTAGATTTTTAAGAAGTCGACAGAGAGGGAGAAGGTAAATGTTGAAAAGGGTTGGAGAGAGGGAGGAACCTTGAGGGACTCCTTGATTTGCTGGGACCGGGTGTGATTCTTTGTTGTTTATCTTTACCTTGAATTGTCTATTAACCAGGAAGGACTTGAACCAGCTGAGTACTGTTCCCTTAATGCCTATGTCTATCAGACCTTGTAATAAGGATGAATGGTTGACAGTGTCAAAGGCCGCAGAGAGATCTAAAAGAATAAGGAGGTGAGGTTGTTTTTTATCCATATTAGTTAGAATATTGTCGGTGAGAGAGATAAGTAGGGATTCAGTGCTTAACGATTTACGAAAACCGTACTGGGAAGGTGCGAGAATGTAGTTTTCTTCAAGGTACTCTGATAGTTGTCTATTGACTATCTTTTCCATAATTTTGGCGATCATTGGCAAATTGGCTATTGGGCGGAAGTTAGCTGGATCTGTGGCCGGAAGATTAGGTTTTTTAAGAAGAGGTTTAAGAATTGCTAGTTTAAGTTGGTCAGGAACTAGACCTTGGGAAAGAGAGCAATTAATGATATTGGCAATTGGCTTTGAAATGGTATTCCTTATAGCGATGAGGAGGTTGTTTGGAATTGTGTCTAAGGGATGAGAGGATGGTTTCATTTTCTTGAGAATATTTTCAATCTCAAGAGCTGATGTGGTTTCGAAAGTTTCTAGGCTTCTCACTCCCATGCTGTATCTCACACACTCCCAGCTTTCTCACTCCCATGCTCACTCTTCACATGCACAGGCTTCTCATTCCCATAATCACTTTCTTTCTCTCTCTCACATACACACAAACACACACCAGTCACCTGTTCTGTCTTACATATACAGGCTTCTCCCTCCCATGCTGTGTCTCACACACACCCAGGTTCTCACTCCCATGCTCACTCTCTTCACATGCACAGACTTCTCATTCCCATAATCACTTTCTCTCTGTTACACACACACACACACACACACATACACCAGTCTCTCTCTCATTTCCATGCTCGCTCTCCAGGTGCACAGGCTTCTCATTCCCTGAATCACATTCTCTCTCTCTCACACTCACATACTCACCAGTCACACCGTCACCTTACCAACCAGTCTCTCTCTCATACAAACACACACAGGCTTCCCACTCCCATGCTCTCTCTCACATAATCAGGCTTCTCACTCCAATGCTTTCTTTCACATACACCCCCACAACACCAGGCTTCTTACTCCCATGCTTTCTCACATACCCAGAGTTCTCACTTCCATGCTTTTTCTCTCTTTCACATACACACACACACACACACACACACACACATCAGTCACATCCCTGACTGTCTCACACTCTCACACATCAGTCATCTCCTTGAGCAGTCACTTTCATTGTCTCTCACATATACACACACATCAGCTCTCTGACCAGTTTCTCTCAATCACACACACATGCTCTCGATCAAATACATTCTCTCACTTACACACAGGCTCTCAATAACACACAGGCAGGCTGGCTGCTTCTCTCTCTTTCTTTCTCTCACTCACTTCCTTCCCCCCCAGCACAAATGGTAGCTGCAACAGCCTCCTCCTCCAGCCCCCGCAGGCCAAAAAGGAAGAATCCCATCGGCCGCGGGAGGCTCATGCTGCTGTCTCCTTTCCCGATTACCGGCTGCTTCAATTGCTCGGGGGCCGATGCTGCTGTCGCCGCTATTTTTTTCATGCGGCACCGCTCTTTCTCCTTCCCGCGCATCACTTCCTGTTCCGAGTCAGGGGGGGGGGCGGGAGGAAGAAAAGGGCAGCCGCGGATGCCACAGCTTTTTTTTTTTTTCACTGCTGCCGTTCCCGCTGGGCTTGAACGTGCTGATAGCCCAGCGGCAACGGCAGCAGGGAAGGAAGAGCAGTGGGAGAGACCGGGAGCACGCGAACCGCTGGGGGAGGTCAGATGGGTCTTTTGGGGCGGGCTGCCGGCAGCGGCTCTTTTATTTTTATCGGGGGGGGCGGCGGCTTAATGCAGCTCTTTTCATTTTACCGGGGCAGCGGCTGAGCGCGGCTCTCTTAATTTTACCGGGGCAGTGCCGCCCCCGGGAAGCTGGCGCCCTAGGCGACCGCCTAGTTCGCCTAGTGCTTCCGCCGGCCCTGGAAACATATAGTTTGAAGAGTTACTGCCTCCTCTACATCTCCTCCCTTTCCTTTTCCTACTCATTTCCTCCCCTGGCTGTACTGTCCTGTGTTCTTCCACCTGGTAAATAATGGGCCTGATTTTGGGTTACTTGGAGGTTCTTCTGCCCATCTGTGTGCTTACTGATTTGCGCGTACCCTTCCGCAGCACTCTCTCTTCCCTGTTATCCTCTCACTGCACTGTTGTAGGCCCTCTTTCTGCAGCCTTCACTATCCTCCTGATGCTCCTACCCTTCTCTTTCTTCTCCCTACTGGACCTGTCTATTCACTTCTCACATGCTTTCATGCCCATACCCATGAGCATACACAGACACTCAGCCCCTTCCATTCTCTCCCCAAATACACTCCCTAATTCTGTTCTGCCAAGATCCAGCCTTACATAGAAGACAGATGGACAGAAACTCACACTCAGTCACCCTCTCATTTAAAGTATGACACAAAATGTATACAAAACTGAATACAAGCCATTTAGAAGTATTTTTCTCTCCTTCTTGTCTTCTTTGTTCCTTCATATGCTCTCCTTCAGTCCTTTGCTCACCAACTTTTCCAGTCATCACAGAAACCAGCCCTTTATGCCTCCTTCCTTTTGTATCACTTTTAAATAAGGAGGAGTGAAAAGAAAAAGCAAACTAACCATGTTCAGTTTAGAGCATACATTTCATTTACTATATGTAGTTTTCTTATGATATTTAGCATTCAGGCAAGTAAAACACTAAAAGGTGAATTTTAAAAAGCCCAGTGTGTGCCAAAACTGGGAGATATGCACACAAGTTGGGATGGTGCACACCAAGCTGATTTTAAAAGCCGCCTGCATACGTGCATACTTGCCACTACACACACAAATAAAATGTTCAAAAAAGGGATGGGGCATGGGAATGGTATGGGCGGAGCATTAGCATTCTTGGATTTCACATTGAAATCTGCCCATAAATACTTACACGCACAGGCTCACACCGGGGTTCCCTGCAGCGTAACTTTATTTCTGCTATGGATAACATGCACGTTATAAAATAAATACAAACAGACAATTCAGCGGGGTTAAGGGTCGGGGCTAATAGGGGAGAAGAGAGGCATTAAATTGGGGGGGGGGGGGGTAGAAGTCCTATTCCTTACCTGGATGAACTGGGAACAAACTGGTAAAACTGGAATTGGTGTTGGCGTGCTTGTCTTTTAAAATTCCCCCACTTATGTGGTAGAGGTGGGATTTGTTGCCTAGACAGCATCCACTTAAAACTGCATGCACCTTTGCACATGTTCAGGCTATTTTATAACATGCATGCATGCATGCATATGGCCATTTCCTTGGGCATAGGCTGACAAACGTGCACGTGTGCCTGCGCACCTGTTTAAAAGCTACCATCCCTGATGCTATACTTTTTTCCCAGTTAATATGTGTGCTATTACCTTGTACATGCTATGAAGGTTATTGTATTGAACGTCCATGCTAAAATGTAGTTCATAGCCCATTCAGTGGTATTTTAGTGTGCATATTAAATATGTAGAGAGTTGCATGGTAGAAAATCTTTGGCGTAAGTTTTACTGCATATGTCCCTGTGGGGTGCAGTTTTCACACTTTCTATTTTGGGACAAAGTATTGGGTATGTTTTACTGTGAAATTTGCACCAGTTTTCAAAGTATCAGGGGCAGTTCTATCATGAGGCAGAGTGAGGCGGCGGCCTTAGGTGGCAGAATTTTGGAGCGGGAAAAAGTGCCTCTCCAAAACACCTCTACCGTTGCCTCTACCTCACCCTACCTCCAATGTCAATTATCAGATCGGCAGGGATAAACCAAACCCCTTCCCGATCTGCTCAGTAGCAACCCCAGGCAGGAAGAGTCATGTTTTTCCCAACATCATCACCTGCTGCCATGAGACTGGTGACCTAAGAGAGGAGGAGGACACAGTGGCTGAATAGAAAGTCTAGGTCTAGGTGACTGCCTATGTGTGTGTGCAGGTAGGTGACTGCCTGCCTGGGTAGATGGGTGACTGCTTTTGTGTGTGTTGGAGGGGGGTGAGATCCTGTGGTGTAGATGAGAGGCTGTGTAGGTATGGGAGACCTTGTGTGTGTGTGTGTGTGTGTGTGTGTGTGTGTTGGTGGGAGGGTGAGAGCCTGTGTGTCAGTGGGAGGGTGAGAGCCTGTATGTGTCGGAGGGAGTGGGTGAGAACCTGTGTGTGGGTGTGTATGTGTAACTGCTTGAGTGTTGTGGGTGAATGAATGGGTGCCTTCCTTGAGTCTGTCTGTGTGAGAATAGCTGCCTGCCTGGGTGTGTGTATGTGAAAATGAATTGGTGCCTGCCTGGGGGTCTGTGTGTGTGTGGGTGTGTGTTTGAGAATGAATTGGTGCCTGTCTGGGAACTGTGTGTGTGTGTGTGTGTGTGTGTGTGTGAGAATGAATGTGTGAATACCTGGAGGATAGGGGGGGCAGCAATATGAGAATGAATGGGAGTTTGCCTGGGGGTGTTTGTGTGTGTATGTGAGGGAACCAGTGAGAGTGAGAGCGCACGTGTGTGTGTAAGAGAGAATCTGAGGGAATAAGAGCTTGTGCAGGAGGGTAGGAGGAGAGAGAGGGTCTTAGAGCCTGAGAGTATGTCAGTGTCTGTGAGAGAGGTTGTGAGTGTGTATAAGAGTATGTATATGTGTGTGTATGTGACAGTGTATGTGTGGGGGATGAGTGGGGGCAAGGGGGGCAGGGGGATGGGTGGGTGGGGGATAGGGGTGAATGGGCAGGGGGGGGGAGGGCACCATCCCATTCCTCACCTCAGGCAGCAGATTGCCTTGAGCTGCCCCTGCAAATTATGTACATTTTTTCACTTTGAAACTTGCCAGGAAACCAAGAACCTGCAGACTTTTGCACCTGCTCTTTGTGTGGAATGTTTTTTTTTTAATAAAAAATAATACACGTAGATTTCAAAATGCAATCTCCACATGTTGTTTTCCAGTCCGGTCCAAAACATATCCACGGGAATGCCTTTCCTAAATATGTCTAACAGTACAAGAGTTGTGGAACACCATGCATACTTTTATCCATAATGAAGGAAGCTAATTTTCAGACATCCAATTTACATGTGTAAATTGCTATTTACCTGTCTGTATGGCTTGGAAAATTGTCCTGTCCTCTCTCTCTCTCTAGCTAAGAAGACAGAAAAGTGCTATTCCTGGTTAAGGAGGAGTGCCTTTGTTGCTTTCTTTCCTGTCCTTCATCTTGGTTAATTCTTTGCTACATCTCTTAGGTTCTCTTCATTTTTTTCTCTTGCTAGATGATAAATTCCTTGTACCTGAAAAATCTCAACTATGTGTCATGCCTTCAGTCCTAAATTTGAGCTAGGAATGCAACTTTCTTTATTCATAGATCACTTCATATATCCCTGTGCATCATATTTTTCACACATCTGAACTTGGCAGTATTGAATAGCCCTGTCATATAGTAAGAAGTTAAGTAGGATCCACATTTAGCAGTATAAGAAGCATTCTTAAAAAAAATCTCTATAACAGAATGCCAGCCACATTTTTTTCTATGGACCAGATGTACTAAGCACTTCACTCAGAGATACAGAGCAGCACTCAGAGATAAGCGGCAGCTGAGCAAAGTTAACCAGTTAATCATAATCAGTTGAATTTGTCAGGATATTCTGCTACATTTAACTGGTTAAGCGTGCAGCTGAATATCCAGAAATATCTAACCATAACAAATGTGTGAGGTTAGATTTAGGCAACTATTTATGCAGATGGAGTTTGCCTACCATAATGTATCCAGTTAGCACTGAACATCACAAAAACTGGCTAAGTAACCTACTGTGTTTACTGAAGTGTTAATGCACTAATGAGCACTAATGTGTATTGCTAATAAATAAGAGTAAATAGGCCCCATTCAAACTGAAGAATGCCATGTTAAGATTGGACCACTAATGTCTATTCATAGCATATGCTAACAGGCAGATTTTACTACTGTTTAGTAAATCTGCACCTAAACTTGAAAAGTTCTCTCCAAGCATGCCCTGACCTGACTCCCTTTTTAACTAACTAAGGGCCTGAATTACTATGGCTTTTCTTCCCTTCTGTGTCTATGGAATAAATGCTTAGTAAATGAGGACCTAAATTTATGGTGATTTTATGCCTGCAGATTTAGCTGGTTAACAAAAGGATATTTTAAGCAGTGAGATTTATACAGTTAAAAAGACAATTTTAACCACATAAATGTCTGGAATACCAATCACTGAATAGGAAAAATCCTTCAATATATCTGGCCCTAACGTGTTCTTTTTAATTGAAATTGAAATCAAGTTTGCTACAATAAAAGCAGTATGGGGAATTATGACTTCTCAAGTTAAAGATTAGTTACCGAAGCATCCCTTATTCTTGAAAAATAAACCAAAATACAAGTGAATATTGCACAAGTGTTCAAAAATAACTTTTTAGTTCATTATAACTGAAACAAGAAAGAAAAAAGAGAGAGAGAGAGAGAGAGAGAAAGAGAGCAGTTAGTCTTATTATATAGGAAGCTGCCCTGACTTTCTGACCAATTTATGTATGCATAGAAAAGCCTGTCTAAAGCATGTGTCTTGAAATGAAGGTTCTGTTTCCGCCACATGTTTACAATTTACAAATAAGAATAGCAAGGTCCGGTTTTGGAGCAGACATTCTGGAGCCATCTTTGTCCAGTCATTCCAAATTATAATGACAAGAGTTCAGAGACATTGCTGGAAGAAACACGCAGAATATTAATGCTTCCATAATAGCAACTGCACCTCTGTACTGTAGTAGATGGATTCTGGGATGTATTCCTCTATTTAATTTCTGTTCTGTTTTTTTCTTGTTAGGATATTTGTTTTCCTGTTTCTTTTTCCGTAGGTGGAATTTCTTCAGTGTGCAACAAAGATTGCAACAGCATGTAAATTTCCCAGGCTTTCAAGCATATCTGAGAACACTTGTATCTTTATTTTACCCTGAGATTTGTATTAAAGCAGAGTGAGTTTTTAGTAAAACAAACTTTAAATTAAAATTGAAAGTATGTGTGTGAAGAGGCTCAGATGTAATAATAAAATATCAAGTTGTTAAGTTTCTAATGAACAATTCCTGAAATCCTGGGAGCCATATATTAAAATGGTTAGAGTTTCCAAATTTCACATTTTTTTTTTAAATTATGAAATTACAGTTTTGAAATTTAACACAGTAATTTGATTTTAATAATGAGATATCATTAAGATATACATACTAAAAGGTGAATCTTAAAAGCTGGAAGTGCTCTAAAATTACGGGATGTGTGAATTGCTTGTGCATGCTGAGCAGATTTTAAAAATCACCTGGATATGCATGTAAATGCCATTTTGCGCACATCTCGGAACTTCTCAAAAAGGGGTGGGGTTTGGGTGTGGTCTGAGTGGGGCATGGATGGTACATGAACGTTTCGGGACTTTTACTTGAAATTTGTGCGCTGAGGCCCCTTGCCACATAAACTTTACTTCTGCTATTTGTGGCCTCTGTTGGAAACAGGATGCTGGGCTTGATGGACCCTTGGCCTGACCCAGCATGGCAATTTCTTATGTTCTTAAGAAAAAAATTAACAAGTCATTTCAGAGGGTTGTAAAGGGTCTGGGGTAGCTAGAGGGTGTACAGGCTGTCAAAGCAGGAAGGAATGAGCTGGTAACTGGGTGAATCAGGGAGGAACTGCTAAAATAGGCAATGGCATCATTGTGCGTCCCTTTTAAAATGTCCCCACTTACACAGTAGAAGTGGCTTTTGCACACACAGGTGTGCATCCACTTAAAATTGGGCACACTTGTGAACACAGCCAGGCTGTTTTCTAACATGCACACATATATATGAGTATGTTATAAAATACACAATGAAGTGTGGAATGATGGGCAAACACACTAATATGAACACAAGTAAATTGTTTATTCTGGTTTGTTTTACATGCACCTTTGCAATTGATTTTGCTACACACCTGTTGGATTATGTTATAAAATAGCCATATCCCAGGGTGCAGGCCAAAAAATGTGCACACATATGCGCCCGCTCACCGCTTTGAAAGTTACCATCTAAGAACATAAGAGCTTACTATACTGAGTCAGACCAAAGATCCATCAAACCCAGTATCCTGTTTTCAAAAATGGCCAGTCCAGGTCACAAGTACCTTGCATGATCCCAAACAGCAAATAGATCCCATGCTGCAATTGCTTACTGATAAGTAGTGACTATTTATTTAAAGTCTACTTGGTTAGTAACAGTTTATTGACTTCTCCTCCAGAAACTTGTCCAAACCATTTTAAACCCAGCTATGCTAACTGCCTTAACCACAAACTCTGGTAATAAATTCAAGAGCTTAATTTTGCATTGAGTAAAAAAGAATGTTCTCTGATAGATCCTTTTGTTTTTTAAATTAACAAAATCTATGTATGTTATTTTTTTGTGTAAAACAGAAATGTTTTCTAGGGGTGTGCATTCGGTCCCTACGTATTGGCAAACCGCAATGGATGTGGCCATATTCGTTGTATTCGTGGGGAAGCGAAACATATTGCGATTCCCCACGAATACACAAATCTTTGCCGAATTATTCGGCCGCCTAAAGAAGCCAATTTAAACAAACCCCCCCCACCCTCCTGACCCCGCCCCAAGACTTACCAAAACTCCCTGGTGGTTCAGCGGGGGGTCCGGGAGCCATCTCCTGCACTCACACCCTGGGCTGCCAGTTTCAAAATGGCGCCGATAGCCTTTGACCTACCATGTCACAGGGGATACCGGTGCCATTGGTCAGCCCCTGTCACATGGATGGCTGACGCCATCTTGTGCTCCTACCATGTGACAGGGGCTGACCAATGGCACCGGTAGCCCCTGTGACATAGTAAGGGCAAAGACAATCAGCACCATTTTGATTACTGGCAGCTGACGGCCCAAGTGCCGATCGCTCCCGGACCCCCGCTGGACCACCAGAGACTTTTGGCAAGTCTTGGGGGACCCTGCTGACCCCCACAAGACTTGCCAAAAGTCCAACAGGGGTCCGGAAGTGACCTCCTGCACACGGGCCGTTACCTGCCATTATTCAAAATGGCGCCGATAGCCTTTGCCCACACTATGCCACAGGGGCTGATGGTCGGCACCTATGGCCATGTGACAGGGGCTGTCCAATGGGACCGGTAGCCCCTGTGTCATGGTAGGTCAAAGGCTATCGGTGCCATTTTGAAACCGGCAGCCCAGGGTGTGAGTGCAGGGGATGGCTCCCGGGCCCTCTGCTGGACCACCAGGGAGCTTTGGTAAGTCTTGGGGGGTCAGGAGGGTGGGGATTTGTATTTAATTTAATTTTAGTGGGGAAACGAATAGAAATCGACGTATTAATGAATTGGGGCGCCATAAGGCCGAATGCAACGTATCTGCCCCCCGATGAATCCAAATCCCGAATGCAACGTATGGTGTCCCTCTGCACATCCCTAATGTTTTCATTAAGCACACTCAAGTAGACAAACCAGCATTATATTAACTCTTCCCATTCTCAATTGTCCAAGACAAATGTATTCTTATTTTACTTTCCTTATTCTCTCTGGTGTATATTATTTCACATCAAAATTATAATTTTCAATTTAACTTTTTCAAACATTTTTATATTTCTGGTCTTTTACTCTTCATAATATCCCTCTACAGCTCTTCTCAAACTGGAATGTACTAACTACCTTAATGAAACTCAAATCTATAAAGTTAGCATGATTCATGCAAATAAGAATATAAGACTTGATTTCCTGGGTCAGAGCAAAGGTCCATCAAGCCCAGTATCCTGTTTTCAACAGTGGCCAATCCAGGTCACAAGTTCCTGGCAGGATCCCAAGGAGTAGTTAGATTCTAAGCTGTTTATCCTGAGAATAAGCAATGGATTTCTACAACTCTCCCTTAATAATGGTTTATGGAAATTTCCTCCAGGAACGTCCCAAAAATCTTTTTTAAAACGCAGATATGCTATCTTTTCCCACATCCTTTGGCAATGAATGCAGAGCATGATTATGTGTTGAGTAAAAAAAAAATGTTCTTATTAATTTCACATGTATTACCTGGTAACTTTATTTTGTGTTCCCTGGTCTTTGTACTTTTGGAACGAGTAAACAACTGATTAATGTTTACTCATTCCATTCCAATCTATCATATCTCCCATCAGCCATCTCTTCTCCAAGCTGAAGAGTCCAAAACTCTTTAGCCTTTCTTCATAGGGAAATTTTTCCATCCCTTTTATCATTTTGGTCGCCCTTCTCTGTACCCTTTCTAATTCTGATATATCTTTTTTGAGATGTAGTGAACAGAACTGCACATAATACTTAAGATAAGGTTTCACCATGAAGCATATTCTCAGTTTTATTCTCCATTCCTTTCCTAGTAATCCCTAACATTCTATTTGCTTTTTTTTGCTGCTACTGCACACTGGACAGAAGATTTCAACGTATTTTCAATGATGATGCCTAGATCCTTTTCCTGAATGGTGACTCCTAATGTGAAAGCTTGCATTGAGTAGCCATAATTTGGTTTACTCTTCCCTAAGTGCATCACTTTGCATTTGCCCACATTAAATTAAATTTGCCATTTGCATGGCCAGTCTCCCAGTTTTGCAATATCCCCTTGCAATTTCTCCCAATCCTCTTGTGATTTAATAACTTTGACTCATTTTGTGTAATCAGCAAATTTTATCACTTCACTTGTTGTTCCCATTTCCAGATCATTTTTAAATATATGAAAAAGCAGTGGTCCCAAAACAGATCCCTGGGGCACTTCACTATTCACCTTTTTCCATTGTGAAAATTTACCATTTAGCCCTATTCTCTGTTTTCTATCTTTTAACCAGTTGGTAATCCATGATAGGACACTGCCCCCTATCCCAAGACTTTTTAATGTCTTAAGAAATCTTTCATGAGGGTTTTTGTCAAATGCTTTCGGGAAATCTAGCTACAATATATCAACTGGCTCACCTTTATCCTCATGTTTATTTATACCCTCGAAAAATACAGCAAATTTGTGAGGCAAGACTTCCCTTGGCTAAATCCATGTTGGGTTTGTCCCATTAAAATATGCCTATCTATATGTTCAGTAATTTTATTCTTTATGATAGTTTCTACCATTTTGCCTTGCATAGATGTCAGGCTAACTGGTCTGTAGACTCCTGGATATACCCTTGATCCTTTTTTTAAAACTGGGGTTACATTGGCAACCCTCCAGTCTTCAGGTACTATAGACAATGTTTCTGATAATATAAAAAATTTCCAATAGCAGGTCCACAATTTTATTTCTCAGTTTGTTCAGCACTCTGGGATATATACCATCTGGACCAGGTGATTTGCTACTTTTAGTTGTTCAATTTGCCTTAGTACATCTTCCAGGTTTACTGAGATTTGTTTCAGTTTCTCTGAATCATCACCTTTGAATAACATTTCTGGCATAGCTATATCTCTTATATCTTTCTCAGTGAATATCAATGCAAAGAATTTGTTTAGTCTCTCTGATATTGCTTTGTCATCCCTAAGTGCCCCTTTTACCCCTTGATTATCTAATGGTCTAACAGACTCCTTTGCAGGCTTTTTACCTCAAATGTAACTGAAAATGTTTTTGCTTACACAGCAAATTCTTTTCAAATTTTCTCTTTGCCTTCCTTGTCAATGCTTTGCATCTGACTTGCCAGTGCTTATACAATTTCTTGTTTTCTTTATTCAGATCCCTTTTCCTTTTATTTAAAGTTTTTTTTAGATATTATTGTTGCGCCACTCAGTTCCGCTCGACGCAGCCGAGCTTGCTCACCTCCCAGCTAGCCGGACTTCCTGCTTCTCCGGAGGAGGGCGGAGTACCTCCCAACACTTTGCAGCACTTCACGGCCTACCCCACAGGTGGGAGGCCTGGGCTCACGGCTGGGACACTGCCGTCTCTTTGAGCGCCGTCTCCTGAACGTCCCTATGAGAGCGTGCACCATTGCTGGATGTTTAAAGGGACCAGGGCGGGAAGCACTGATCCTGCCCCCTGGATGACGTCATCCAAAGCAGGCTATTTAAAGCTTCCTCCATCCTCCACTCCTTGAGTTAGCATGGAGTTCTCTGCTGCATTCCAAGCTTCTCCAGGATTTCTTTGTGCAAGAGTTACTTCTATCCGGACTTCCTTCTTCCCAGTTTCTTCTCCGCAGGACTTCAGTTTTGCTACTCTGACCATACTATACTGCATGCTTGGACTTCTCTCAGCTCTCCGAGGTTACTCACACCTATAGTAGCTCTGGGTATCTGCTCCTTGGGGGCCTCTTGCTTCTACTTAACCTCCGGGCTGTTTAAGCTTATTTCAGGACACCCGCTCCTCGGGGGTCTTGTCTGCTTCTTCCAGGTACCCTTTGAATCTCCTAGGTACTCGCTCCTCGAGAGCCTATCCAGTATCAGGTATCCTGCACCTTGGACCCTCGGGTCTCTCTCCATTACTGTAGGAAGCTACCATCACTACTACTCCATGAGTACTGCCATACTAGAGCTCTTCTCTGCTTCACTTCCTCAGGTTCTGGCTTTGCCATGCTGTGGAGACCATATTGAGCCTCTACCACTGAATTCCCACATCACCCCATTCCGCGTCTTCAACGGGCCGACATCTACAGCTTGGGTGAGAGCCTTCATCTCTACCTGCAGAGTCCCATTGGAACCATTCAGAGACTTCCCAGATCTACTTGTAGTGACCAGGAGTCCATTAACTCTTTAAATTCATATCAGAAGTAGCTCTGGGCACCCGCTCCCCTGGGCCTCTCACTTCCCTCTACCCTTCGGGGTTTCTTCTACCTAACTTAGACAACCGCTCCTCAGGGTCTACCTTCCCCTTTCAGGATCCATCTGCGCTCCTAGGAACTTGCTCCTCGAGGGCCTATACAGCTCAAGTATCCTGCACCACGGACCTTGGGTCCCACCTTTATCATCAGCCAAGAAGACTCCTACACTACTCTTCAGTGAGTACCTATTTGCTCCAGTTCTCCATTTCCACCCTCCAGGTTTGGCTTATCCCGCTCTGCGGAACACTACCAACACTACACCTCGGTAAGACCATCTACATCTGGGACTGTCTGAGCTTATTGGTGCATTGCTGGACATCTGAGCCATCCGTTCCTGTGCAATTTTCATCTATCTACAGCAGTACAATAAAGCTTTCCATCTCAAGTGTCTGCTCTCTGAGTTTAGCCTACTGCTGTGGTTACCCACGGGGCCCCTCCCCATGGGAGGAGTCAACACCACTGCAACTAAGAGTCCACACTATGCCACAAACCCAACAATTATAGCCTCTCTCACCTAACCTTTTAACCATACCAGTAGTCATTTCCTTCCACCTTTTCTAAGATGTGGAATATATCTGCTCTTGGCTTCCAAGATGGTATTTTTAAACAATGTCCATGCCTGAGCTAAAATCTTAACCTTTGCAGTTGATCCTTTCAGTTTTTTTTCCAAATCATTTTCTTCATTTTATCATAGTTACCTTTTTGAAAGTTAAACGCTGTAGCTGTAGATTTTTTTAGTGTGCTTCCTCTAGTGTGCTTGCTCCAGTTATTTTAAGGAATTTCAGACCTATTAGTAAAAATTTGTAAACTATCATTAAAATTGTCCATTGTAACTGAAGACTAGAGTGTGGCCAATGTAACCCCTATATTTAAAAAGAGTTCCAGGGGAGATCTGGGAAACTATAGACCACTGAGACTGACTTCAGTGCTGGGAAAAATCATGGAAATTGTTATAAAGAATAAAATCAAAGAACATTTAGATAGACATGGTTTAATGGGACACAGCCAGCAAGGATTTACCCAAGAGTAGTCTTTCCTCACAAATCTCCTATATTTTTATGAAGGGGTAAATAAACATGTGGAGAAAGGAGAACTGATAGACATGGTGTATTTGGATTTTCAGAAAGCATTCAACAAAGTCCCTCATAAGAGGTTTCTAAGAAAACTAAAAAGTCACAGGATAGGAGGTAATATCCTTTTGTGGATTGCAAACTGGTTAAAAGACAGGAAACAGAGTAGGACAAAATGGTATGTTTTCACAGTGGAAAAAGGTAAACAGTACAGTACCTCAGGGATCTGTACTAGGACTGAAGATTTTTAATATATTTATAAATGATCTGGAAAGGGGCATGAGAAGTGAGGTGCTTAAATTTGCAGATGGCACAAAATTAGGCAGAGTAGTTAAATCTCAAGCAGTTTGTGATAAATTGCAGGAGGACCTTATGAGACTGAAAGACTGGGCATCCAAATTGCAAATGATACTTAATGTGGGCAAGTATGAGGTGATGCATATAGGGAAAACTAACCCTTGTTGTGGTTACATGATGTTAGGTTCCATATTAGGAGTTACCACCCAGGAAAGAGATCTAGACATCATAGTGGATAATACATTGAAATTGTTGGCTCAGTTTTCTGTGGCAGTCAAATAAGCAAACAGAATGTTAGGAATTATTAGAAAAGAAACGGCAAACAAAATGTTGGTTGTCATAATGCCTCTGTATCTCTCCATGGTGAGACCACACCTTGAATACTGTGTGTAGTTCTGGTCACCATATCTCAAAAAAGATAGAGTTGCATTGGAGAAGGTACAGAGAAGGGCAACCAAAATGATAAAGGGGATGGAACTGCTCCAATATGAGGAAAGGCTAAAGAGGTTAAGGCTGTTCAGCTTGGAGAAGAGATGGCTGAGGGGGGTTATGATAGAGGTCAAAATAATCATGAAATGACTTGACGGGTAAATGTCAATTGGTTATTTACTCTTTCTGATAATACAAGGACTATGGGGCACTCCATGAAGTTAGCAAGTAGCTCGTTTAAAACAAATCAGAGAAAATTCTTTTTCATTCAATGCATAATTAAGCACTGAAATTTATTGCCAGAGGATGTGGTCACAGCAGTTAGTGTAACTGAGTTGTAAAAAGGTTTAGATAGGTTCCTAGAGCAGAAGTCCATAAACTGCTATTAATCAATAAGGATTAGTAGCTTGAGATCTATTCATTTAATGTTTGGATACTTGCCAGGTACTTGTAACTTGGTTGGCCACAGTTGGACACAGGATACTTGGCTTAATGGAAACTTGGTCTGACCCATTATGGCATATCTTATGTTCTTATGTTCTTATGCAACCTACCTGCCACCAGAGGCCCCCATGGAGTTACAACTACTCTTGCTCCAGCCATAGTCTCCATGGGCTCATAACACAGCAGGACTTGACTTATTTAGCCCTGCCTCTTGCAATATCTGATGCCTTGTCATCAAGTCTACTCAGCTCCTTGCTTGATCCTAATTCTACCTTGTTTTGCTCTGTGGCATCCAGGCTTTCCAGCTCTGCCTTTAGTCCTGTGGCCTCTGAGCCTTCCAACTCTGTCTTGCCTAGTCCTCTGGCTTCCAGGCCTTTCAGCACTGTCTTGCCTAATCCTGTGGCCTTCAGGCTTTCCAGCTATGTCTTGCCTAGTTCTGTGGCCTCTGGGCCTTTTAGGTCTACCTTGTCTAGCACGCAGCCCTTCCAGGCCTCCAGATCTTATATTTAATTGCGTACAGGCCTTCTGAACCACTGCCTTTAGGTTTGTTCGGTTCTGTCTAGTCCTTGTCCTGTCCTGTACAAATTGCTGTCTTATTTAGTCTTCTCCTACCCTACTTAGTCAGTCTCTGGTATCAGTTATCTCTATTGTCAGTCCCTTGCTTTGTCCCAGTCTAACAGGCCTGTCCAGCCTAGTTCCATATGTGCCCAGCCCTTGTCTCTAGTCCTGCACTGCCTCACTATTGAGTCAATGAGTCCTGCCTTGCCTCCGTATCCAGTCTTGTCTCCCTAAAATATTTTCCCTGTTGTTGGTTCTTGTACCAGCTGCTCCATGAAGTAGTCAATTATTTCAACTAGGAACTTTACCTCTCTAGACTGTCCTGTTATAATGTTCACCCAGTCAATACTAGGGTAATTGAAATCACCCATTATTAATTAATTTTGTTTGCTTCCCTAATTTCTTTTAGCATTTCATTGACTGCTAGTTCATTCTGGCCAGGTGGAGAGTAATACACATCCAGTACTGTTTTATTCCCTTTTTCACCTGGGATTTCTATCCATAAAGATTCAACATTACATTTTATTTCCTGCAGAATTTGTATCCTGTTTGACTCAATGCCCTCTTTCACATATAGTGCCACCTTTTCACCAATTTGATCCTTTTTATCATTTTGATGTAATTTGTTTCCTGGTGTCACAGTGTCCCATTGGTTATCCTCCTTTTACCAGGTCTCTGAGATGCCAATTATATCTACCACTTCATCCAATGCTATACACTCCAACTCTCCCAACTTATATTTTAGACTTCTAGCATTTGTTTTTTGTTTGTATTAACAACTTCTTATCAATTGACAGGGGTAGTTTGGATCTTTCTGCACTTTACTGAAAGACACCTGGTCCAGTTTGGCATTTATTGCAACCTCTCTACTGATATGCCCTATTTCCCCTTTTTTCTTATTATCTGTCAAAAATACAATCATTTCAATCCATGAGCGTCTGAGCAACTGTCGGCTTTCTACCATCATCTAGTTTAAGAAATAAGCTATCTCCTTTTTAAAGGTTAGTGCCAGCAGCTTTTTTCCACTCTGGTTAAGGTGGAGCCATCCTTTTGGAAAAGGACCCCTTCCCCAAAATCAAACCAGTTCCTAACAAATCTAAAACCCTCCTCCTTGTATATCGCCTCATCCATGCATTGTGATTCTGGAGCTCTGTCTGCCTCTGTTGTCCTGCATGTGGAACGGGGAGTATTTCTGAGAACCTAGGAGGTTCTCAATTTCAGCTTTCTACCTAAAACCCTAAATTTGGCTTCCAGATAATTCCTCCTGCACTTTCCTTTGTCATTAGTACCCACATATACAAAGACATCTGGCTCCTACCCTACACTATCTAAAATCCTATGTGATGCGTGAGGTCCACCACCTTCCTACCAGGAAGACAAGTTACCAAGTGATATTTATGTCCATCAGCCTCCCAGCTATCAACCGTCCTAATAATCGAATCACCAAGTATAATGATGTCCTAACCCTTCCCTCCTGGGCAAGTGCCCCTGGAGACTTATCCTTAGTGCAAGAAGATGCTACATCACCTTGAGTGCAGATCCTAGCTTCAGGATTGCTTCCTGCCTCATTAAGGTGATGTTTTCCTTCCAGATGGCCTTTCTTTTCCAAGGCAGCACAGGGGCTACCAGATTGGATGTTCAACTTCTCTACTATGTCCCTGAAGTTCTTCTCTATACTATATATTAGGGATGTGAATCGTTTTTTGACGATTTAAAATATCGTCCGATATATTTTAAATCGTCAAAAATCGTTAGGGCCACGATACAATACCAATTCTGCAGGAGGTCGTTCAGCGGCGAACGACCTCCTGCAGTCGATCTCCTGCCGGCGCCATTTTCTGTACGGAAAACGATTTGCGGCAAGAAATCTCTTCCTGAACCCCGCTGGACTCCCAGAAACTTTTGGCCAGCTTGGGGGGGCCTCCTGACCCCCACAAGACTTGCCAAAAGTCCAGCAGGGGTCCGGAACGACCTCCTGCGTCGAATCGTTTTGGTCTATGGCCGCCGCCATTTTGCGGCGGCCATTTTGCAAAATGGCGCCGGCTGAAGACAAAAGGATTCAATTGAGGGGGCCGTTCCAGACCGCCACCATTCTGGACCACCGCTGGATCCCCAGGTAATTTAAAGCATTGGGGGGGGGTTCAGGAGGGTGGGGGATTTAATTTAAAGGGTCGGGGGTGGGTTTTAGGGGGTTGGCTCACGATTTTAACAATTTTTCACGATATTTTTAAAACCCAAACGGCAACAATACGATTCCCTCCCCCTCCCAGCCGAAATCGATCGTTAAGACGATCGAGGACACGATTCACATCTCTACTATATATCTCTCTGTCTCTCTTAGCTTCTCCAGGTCTTGCACTCTAACCTCCACAGATCAGACTCATTCTCTGAGGGCTAGGAATTATTTGCACCTATTGCATATATATATATATATGTTATTTTGAGGTAGATCTTAACAAATTCTATAAGTATCTGTTGCAGATCCAAGTAAATTTGCTTGTCTGTGGAAATCCATGAAAATTTTGCATAGATCCACATCAGATTGTTTTTATTAGACAACAAATTTTACATGTATTTGAAAAGCTAGTTTGTAAACTGTTTTTTAAATTTTTCATATCTCTATTTCTAGTATCATAATTTATTTACTTTGTTTCATACTTTTACTTCTTGTATTTTTCTCCTGGTATTCTTGTTTTTAATGCTGAGGGTGCCCCTGGCATATTTTGGAGTCAAGATTCCAAAGTCTTGAAAGTTGATTAAATTTATTTACCAACTGTGCTTATAAGAATTGACCAGATTACATGGATAAAGAACACTAGCCTACAATTGGTATATATCGTTAACAGTGTAGACCAAACTATTTAGGCAGACAGGATGAACTGATTATCTTTATCTGCCTTCACATAAAATTTAAGTATCCCTGGTAAAATTAAATATTGCAATGATTCATAGAAGCTGACACAACCTCTATCTGATACAAAGATAAATACTCCCAAAATAGAGCAAAAAAACTATCCTCATCAAACAATTGAACTCATGTAAAAAAGAAGACAATATCAAAAAGCAATTACCCTTATTAAAGTGGTAGTATAATAATTCAAGTCAATGAATTTTACTATACATCAATTTTGACTATATCAAGGCACAAATATTTAGTCATATAATCACACTTTTAAATCATTCATAATATACATTTTTAAATTATTATTTACCAATAAAATATAATAGCAGTACTGAAAGTAAACAACCAAGCCAGGGAATGGTTGTACTTATGTTGTTCTTGTGTCAATCTGTTTCTAAACCAAAGAAAGAAAATTTACCTCAAGAAGACGAGCCCCGATCTCCTGCAGTGATACTCCTGCAGTGATACCTTCCCCAAGACGAGAATTCCTGAGGTGATTTCCGAGATCCCTCAGAGGTAAGCCTTGGTCTGGTAGCTGGCTCCCAGCGTGGACTTAGCCCCCAGGGTGGCTTAGAGGCAGCGGGTGTTGAATCAAACGTGGTGGTGAAGGTATTTCCCTCTCCCACTGCAGCTGGAGATTGCCCGGCATGAGACCAGGAAACGCCGAGACCAGATAAGGGAGAAACCTTCTTTAAGGGACCCTTACTTTTCAATATATTTTTAAATGATCTGGAAAGAAATACGACAAGTGAGGTAATCAAATTTGCAGATGATACAAAATTGTTCAGAGTAGTTAAATCACAAGCAGATTGTGATAAATTGCAGGAACACCATGTCAGACTGGAAAATTGGGCATCCAAATGGCAGATGAAATTTAATGTGGATAAGTGCAAAGTGATGCAAATAGGGAAAAATAACCCATGCTATAGTTACACAATATTAGGTTCCATATTAGGTGCTACCACCCAAGAAAGAGATCTAGGCGTCACAGTGGATAACATATTGAAATTGTCAGTTCAGTGTGCTGGGGCAGTCAAAAAAGCAAACAGAATGTTGGGAATTATTAGAAAGGGTATGGTGAATAAAACGGAAAATGTCATAATGCCCCTGTATCGCTCCATGATTAGACCGCACCTTGAATACTGTGTATAATTCTGGTCGCCACATCTCAAAAAAGATATAATTGCGATGGAGAAGGTACAGAGAAGGGAGACCAAAATGATAAGGTGAATGGAACAGCTCCCCTATGAGGAAAGACTAAAGAGGTTAGGACTTTTCAGCTTGGAGAAGAGACGGCTGAGGGGGGATATGATAGAGGTGTTTAAAATCATGAGAGATCTAGAATGGGTAGATGTGAATCGGTTATTTACTCTTTCAGATAATAGAAAGACTAGGGGGCACTCCCTGAAGTTAGCATGTGGCAAATTTAAAACTAATCAGAGAAAGTTCTTTTTCCCTCAACGCACAATTAAACTCTGGAATTTGTTGCCAGAGGATGTAGATAGTGCAGTTAGTATAACTGTGTTTAAAAAAGGATTGGATAAGTTCTTGGAGGAGAAGTCCATTACCTGCTATTAATTGAGTTGACTTAGAAAATAGCCACTGCTATTACTAGCAACGGTAACATGGAATAGACTTAGTTTTTGGGTACTTGCCAGGTTCTTATGGCCTGGATTGGCCACTGTTGGAAACATGATGCTGGGCTTGATGGACCCTTGGTCTGACCTAGTATGGCATGTTCTTATGTTCTTATTAATCTTTCAAAACAAATTCAACAAAGTATTACTTGGTCTCTGATGCTCTAGCAACTCTGATTCATAGCAAAAGAAGAACTCTGCTGGTTATTGGGAAAGACAGATAAGATCCCAAATAGTGGAGCCTGTAACTCCAGGTGTTTCAGCTAAATGAGTGCCTTCCTCAGGGGCATCAAACAGATTGGGGAAGATTTTCAAAAGGGTACGCGCGTAAGATACGTGTGAACCCCCTGAAAACCTTCCCCAAGCTCCCCCTGCGCAAGCCGAGCCTATGTTGCATAGGCTGCCGGAGCGTGCAAAGCCCTGGGACACACCTAAGTCCTGGGGCTTTCCTGGGGGGCGTGTCAGGGGGCATGTCACGGCTGGCGCATCATTGGGGGTGTTCTGGGGGCGGGACCGCGGGCATGGTTCTGGCCTGGGGCGTGGCCGCGGCCTCCGGACCAGCCCCCGGACCGGAACATGGCGCACCAGCAGCCAGTCCGGCGCTCGCAAGTTACGCCTGCTTTGGGCAGGTGTAACTTTTGGAATAAAGGTGGGGAGAATTAGTTAGTGCCAGGGGGTGGGTTAGGTAGGGGAAGGGAGGGGAAGGTGGGGGAAGCAGAAGGAAATTTCCCTCCGACGCCTCGGAGGGAACGGAGGCAGGCTGCACGGCTCGGCGCACAGGCTGCCGATTTTCCGCAGCCTTTCATGTGCTGACCCCGGATTTTAAAGGTTACACGCGGCTACGCATTATCTATTAAAATCCGGCATACTTTTGTTTGCTTGTAATTCAGCAGACAATCAAAAGCAGCTCCTAACAACAAATAAATTAAACATAACCAATGTGATCTAAAATGAACTTTAAAATCCTATACTCTAAAACAAAATACTATCCAGTCAAATTTCATATTAAGGTCAAATGGGTCTACAATATCCATCTTTGTTCACTGTAGTAATCTCATATATAGTCCACTCTACAGATATTAGAAGGAGGTCTGTCTAATACTGAAAATTTTAAATTATTGAACACATGTTGTTTCAGCAAGAAATATATCATAAGTTGAGCTTCATTCTTTTCACATCTGATGCAGATACAATGTTTGATAATAATGGTGCATAGAAATTCATTGTTTTTTCCAATGGGCCAGATTTTCAAAACGTTACACCTGCTAGGCCTATTTTTAAAAGGCCCTGGGACGCGTGTAAGTCCTGGGGCTTTACAAAAGGGGCAGTCCGGGGGTGAAGAGGGGGTGGGACAGTCCGGGATGGGGCGGGGGCATGGCCAGAGGCATCCAGCCATCCACATGGCCACTGGGCCGGGGATCACGCGCTGGAAGTCAGCCGGCACGCGCAACTTACTTCAGCCCCAGGGCTGAAGTAAGTTTTAAAACAAAAAAAAGAAGTCGTCAAAGGTAGGGGGGAAAGGGCAGGGGAGGTAGGAGAAGGGAAGGGAAGGTGGGGTGGGGGGTAGGAAAGTTCTCTCCGAGGCCGCTCCGATTTCAGAGCGGCCTGGGAGGGAATGGGGGAAGGCAGCGTGACTTGGAACGGGCTCGGTGCGTGCAAAGTGCATGTACTGACACTGGATTTTATAACATGCGCACGCCTGCTTGTGCATGTTATAAAATTGGGCGTACATATGTGTGCACCAGGTAGCACATGCACATGTACGCCCATGTGCTACTTTTAAAATCTACCCCATGTGTAATAGATCACAAGGACATCAAATCACATAGACTACTCAGCACATGCACGTCTCTTTTTTATGTGATACAAAGTTAAATGATATCTTTCTGCAATTTTTAATGCAGACACTATTTGATGATTTTAGCAGATTGAAAATAATAAAACAATGAATATGGCATGTGAAAAAGTTTTGAAACCTTTCAAGCTGATTCATTAGAATTTTTTTAAATTGTTAATAAGGCCCAAAGGGTTGATTGATAGGCCTTCAGTTAGTCAGGTGAAGTCAATTCCACAATTGAACAAATACTTTGACCCTTTTAAACTCTTGAACTGTGATTGTTCTTCTTTCTACTTTCAACAACCTAGAGCTCTGCTAAGCAGCTGTCTGAGCATTTGGAAATTAATATAATTCACTCTTATGAAGCAGAAGAAGTCTATACAAAAATATCTAAATGCTTCCAGGAAGCAATTTATCTGTCAGGAGCATTGTTAAGAAATGGAAGTTATATAGTTCAGGCAAGATCTGGAAGATCAAGAAAAATCTCTGATATAATTGCCCAAAAACTTGTCACATCTGCAAAACAGAACCCAAAGATTACTATAAACAACCTGCTGAAAAGTTTAGCTGACAATGGACTAGTTCTTCATAGGTCCACAGTACAGCATTGCTTACTCAATAATGAACTGCATGGAAGAATTGTCAGAAGAAAAACTTTTCTATAACTTCGTCACAATAGTCATTATATATAGTATACAAAACAAAACAGTGATAAGCCTTAAACATTTTGAAACAATGTGCTTTGGATGTTTGAAATGAAAATTCTGTTAACCTCAAACACACAAAAAACTGTAGCTTCCATTTCTTACTATAATAATGTTTCTGACAATTGAAATTAATAGCTGGAAGCATGCAGAGATTTCTTTTTATAACTTTCCCTGCTTTTAAAGAGTAAATCATCTTCATTATCAAATGCCTCAGAGAGCTGCTTAGAAGAGTCCAAGTTTGTTGAAAGCAGCAGAAGAACATTCATGACCTGAGAAGTTAGAAGGGTCAGAATATTTGTTCAACAGTGAAATTGTCATTGTTTTATTATTTTCAATCTATTAAAATCATCAAGTAACTAATAATGTTTCATAAAAAAAAATTCATAAAGATGATATGTTTGACTTTATTATTTTATTTATTTAAAAACGTTTCTATACCGTTGCTAAGTTAAATACCATCGCAACGGTTTACATGTAGGCACATAATTAATGTAGGTGAAAGTGTACTATAGTACATTCTAACAGGTGCCGTCAAAGGTTCGGTTAAATATATCATTAGACATAGTCATTTAGCGAAGTAGTTCATGACCAATTGTACCAAGGTACTTACACCGGTAGTTTTATTACACATAGTATTATAGTTATGTTTTACTGTGGTGTGGAGTTCAAAGACTAATCTACTGTATAGTCCTAAGGACTGTATGTTGGTGCCTTTCTGTCTTTTCCTGAAATATTTCTCTCTATTCTCCTGTCTCTTTGTAAAATGCTTGTTTAAAAAGCCATGTTTTTATGTTTTTCTTGAATGTCTTGAGATCACTTTGTAGCCTGATCTCTGGAGGCATTGTGTACCAAAAACACAGGAAGATGTACAGTCTCTCTAATATAATAAAAAGGGTTTTTTTTTTATTTGGCACCACTAAAGCAATGTAAATAATAGCATAGAGTATTGGGAACTTAGGGTATCAGAAAGCCAGGGATCACTGGCACTTTAGCTAGCTATTACTGTCTGGTCATGACATTTACCCTGAAAAATAGACAGCCTATTTTTATAGGTTTTCAAATAGTACTTGAAATAATACATATGCTCAAAAGAAGCTATGAACAGTTTGATGTCTGCAAAATGTCAACATTCAAACAAGGACAAAAGCCAAACCTCAACTTCAGCTCTGCTATTGCCTGTTGTTTCTACGTCATCTCTATCAGGAATCAATCAGAGTAGTTTAAGCACCTTTCAGATCACTGCTACACTAGTTTTTCATTGTTTAGAATTCTAACACATTTTTTTTTATTAATGATTTTGCATGATTGACCAGATAATCCCCAGCATGCCTGGGAGGGGGGTATTTCTAGAAACTGCTACAATTAGCATAAAACATAATTCTTCTTCAATGTGCAATATTTCATGTATATCACTATGTATGAAGGACCATCATAACACCCACGGCATACAAGCAGATTTAGCTTTGTGTATTGCCGCTATGGGTCATATTTAATCATAGGTCCAAGTCCTTTATTATTAAATATATTTCATTTATGGATTTTTTCTCATTTTTTGAAATATGTTTTCTAAAAATTAATGTGGAACAGTACTAAAGCAATGTAAATAATAGCATAGAGTATTGGGACCTTAGGGTATCTTTATGGGTAGAAATCCCTTGTGTGTCGGGGAAGACTATAGTGATAGGGGTATACTACCGTCCACCTGGTCAAGATGGTGAGACAGACAGTGAAATGCTAAGAGAAATTAGGGAAGCTAACCAAATTGGTAGTACAGTAATAATGGGAGACTTCAATTACCTCTCTTCTCCAAACAGTCTAACTTCAGTTAGTCAGCCAGAGTGACTCACTGCTCTCTTGATTAACAATTGTTGGTCCCTATTCAAACCCAATCACACTACCTCAACACCTTTCCAAGGTGAGTAACTGAGCTGAACTATTCAACTTTTTTACTTAGGTATACACTGCTCCTAGCTTATTTCTAACTTCTGGCTACTTTTTGGTTTGGTTTTTTTTGTGGGGGTTTTTTTTTTCAATACAAACACTCAGTTCTTTAAAAGTCTGCAGAGCACTCAGTTCTGCAGACTTTTAAAAATAAACACACTACCTTATTGACTGACTATTTAAAAATACAAACAGTCTAACTTGTTTATTCACTGCCTTTCTGACTATTAAAGGCACAAACACACAAACACACTAAATAATATTCCCAAATAGTTAACTTTGCCCCAATACTTTTAAAAAAGATAATGTCCCAAGCAAAAACTTACTGATTCCTTTCAGCCACCAGCAAGGTGATCCTTTCCTCTCAGTGTTCCCTCTCAGTGATCATTTATGGACCATGACTCCTGTTGATCTTGACTCTTTCTGTGTTCTTGTGAGCTTTGCATTTGTTTTTATTTTCCAGAGTCTATGACTTTTCAATCAGCTGTCCACCATATGTTGTTAGGCAGTTGTCAGTCAGTATGTTGTAATCTGGTGATATCAACTTCTGGCATTGTTTTAAATTAGGTTGGACCTTCAGAGATCAGTTGGACTCCCCATGTCTGTCTACCTATTTCCACTTTAGTTTATGATGTGACCTGATCCAATCCATGATGAGTGCGATATTAAATGATCTTACTATATTACTCACTTTCTGATGCAGGTGATGCTGAAACATTGTCTGAAGTCAGAGTTGGAGATGGACTTGGAGTTTGGACAACAATTCTTAGATGGTTAACATATGCTTGATACTTTCCAGTTTGGTTTCATAAAAAACATAGCACAGACCTCTTGTTGAGCTCAAACTTTCATAACATTCAGTGGGTTTCATAAGGGTATTACTTATTTGCTGGTCTTTTTGGCTGTATCATCTGTATTTGACACATTGAATCATAACATTTTAATTAATCATGTCTCTTACATTGGCATTTGAGTTGTGATGTTGTGATAGTTTTCTTCCTTTTTGTCAGTTAGAATGCAACATGTAAGATGTGGTGATTTAATTTCTTCTTGGTCAGTACTCCAAGGTGTCCCATAGGTTCTTCACTTTCTTCAATCTTATTTAATGTTTATCTTTAGTCTCTAGACAAGCTTCTTTCTGGAATCGGATTGCAGTAGTATGTGTTACAAGCTCTTATTTTAACCAATAAAAGAAGGAACAACATCAAAGGTTTAACAATGTCCATCAAATTCCCCAAAATGTTATTATATATAGGCAAGCAGAGGAATTCAATAGTCAGCATCAAGCCAGAAACTTGTAATGCTGAGTTCATGGTCCCCCAACATGGGCCATGTCTCAAAAAGACTGGATCGGGAGAAGGCCTAACAAAGCAATAAGAGTTAAAGACAAAAATATTTATAAGCAAGGACATGTGCATCTGAGAATACAAATAAAACTAAAAATATATGAGAAATATTAATAATAATAATGAAAATAGAAGTAAACAGGATACAATGTGTTGTACCTAGTTACCTGTAATGGAGAATATTTATACATGATATAAAACATATTAATGAGTATGTTCTTAATTTTATTTTTTATTCTAAAGAGAATTACTCTGAAGGCATTTATAAGGTTACCCATAAAATGTAAAAAAAAACTATATAAGACCTTGTATGCTCTTATAAGTTTATTTGTAAGCAGACTTACACACAATGATAAAAGACTCATCTAAAAAATGAGAGGTGTGTCAAAAGCACTGGATCTGAAATATCATAAATAATGATGTATATCGTAGAAATGAATAGTGAAGACATCAAAATGGCAATGAAATAGGTCCAGCAAAGATCAAATCATATAAAGAATAACTGAAAAAACTTACCCCCAAAAAAGGTAGAGATATATTCTAGGGATGTGCAGACCAAAAGTTTAAGTTCATAAGTCCATAAGTCGAAAGGGGGGGTCATTTGCGGTCAATATGGACATATGGAGAATTCCATAAGTTGAGTCTATGTCCATATGTGTAAATAAAAATTTAAACCCCTCACCCGCCTTAATCCCCCCCCCCCCACCAAGACTTACCAAAACTCCCTGGTGGTCCAGCGGGGTCAGGACGCCATTTCTGAAATCCTTTGCAAGGAGCACATGAGGTCGGCGCCACGTCGGAGTGATGCGGCGTCACGTGATTCCCCTCGGGTTCGCTCCCGGACCCCTCGTTGGGCCCAAAAGTGCCGTTTGGGTCCAACGAGGGGTCCGGGAGCGGAACCGCGATGGACCACGTGACGTCGGCGTCACGTCGGAGTGATGCGGACGTCACGTTGGAGTGACGCGGACGTCACGTGATTCCCCGCGTGTCCGCTTCCGGAGTCTCATGGAACTTTTGGCCAGCTTGGGGAGTTTTGGTAAGTCTTGGGGGGGGGATTAAGGAGGGTGAGTGGTTTAAATTTTTATTTAGATCAACAATCGCGATTTCCAACTTATTCAACATAGCTATGTTGAATAAGTTGGAAATCCGATCGTTTACGCCTCATCACTTTTTTAAGTTAAAAAAAAAAAAGTTGCGTTTTACATTTAAGTTCAAAACATAGGCATTTCTGAACTAAGCTTAAAGGTAATTATTTGATTCTAAAGAGAAAGAACGTCATAAGGGATAAAATTTGGGGTATGCTGGTTAGAATATCCTATTAAGCTGACCAACAAATAAAATGCTGATCATGTTTATGTAAAGTGAACAAGAATGAGAACAAAAAAGATGAGGTAGGAAAGGCTAACAGTGGTGTGAGGACACCAGTCACAGGCATAATATAGAGAGGGGTAGAAACAGCAAACATGGCAAAATGTAAAAAAGACAGGAGATACCAGAGGAATTGTAAATAGCATGTTCAAGGGCAGAGGTAAAGCTATGGGAAAAAAACAAATAGTAATCAGTGCAGTCTGAAAGTAGAGTCAGGAATAAGGAGAATTAATTAAAGTATATACAGAAATCATAAAAAAAAGAAAATAATAAAAAAGAAACAGACTTTGGGTAACGAGATAGGAAGGAATATGTATCAGAGCATTTCTTACCGGAAGAGCTCTCACTATAGTGAGACATAGTGCAAAACTAAAGGAAGAAGGTCAAAAAAACAAACAAACAAAAAAGTCGAGGAAAAGTAAGTGAAAGTCAACCAAAGCTGAGAGATTGAATCGTAAAAAATATTCAAAACTTACCAGGATTTAGATTGAGCAGGTAAATGCTGACAGAGCTTGCAAAAGGTCAGCAGCCAAAAAGGGAGGCTTTTAAACATTGCACAAAGGGTGCAAAAACATAGGTCACAAGATAGATGACAAGAGCTGCCAAAAGTTCAGAAAGACTGCCCAAAAGAGGAGGGGCAATCAGCTGTATAGTTCAGATGAAAGCAAAATGAAACAAAAAAGATCCGAGGACAGGGGAAAGGGAAGGAACAAAGAGAAATAAGGCAGAAGCAGGCAGACATAGGATGGGTGAGGCAAAACGTGGACAGAGGAGGAGGAGAGGGGGAAGGGGCTGACAAAGGAAACAAAATCAGGGAAGGGAGAGGTAAACAGGAGCAGAAGGCAGAGAGGGAACTGGAGGGGAGGGGAAAAAGGAAACAGGAAAACAGAAGGGAGGAAAGAGAAAGATGGAATTGAGAGTAGATAGGGAGGGGGGGGAAGAATAAGGAAAGGATAAAAGGAGGAAGAAGGGAAAAGGGGGGACAAAAAGGGGAAAGTTTGTCATGGCATAAAAGCCTCACTTCAATTCCATCCTGCCTATCCTGAGGAAATGCTACATAGCGATTCATGCGGTCAGATACAGCTATTATGACCTGGCCCAGACAGCGGGAAAATGTGGTTTGGGATATTCCCCCATGACCCCTACTGTCATTTGGAAGGAGCCGCTTGCCGTGAAATGCAGGGTGACCAACATTTTGGTGAGGCCCGGCATAGCATGGGCCCTTTCTGTGACTGGATTCAGATCTCTTCGGATTTCTTCATATAATTCCAGGATAGCCTGAGAACTGAGGCAATACCTGTTAACCACATAATCCTCTGGCTTGCCCAGCAATAAAGCTCATGGAGGAAAGATGCACTCCCGGTATCTCCTCTGCTGTACCTGCCTGCATGCCAGGTGCTGCTGTGGGCCACAACTCTCTCCCTGCAGAGCCAGTGGCTCAGGTTTCAGTGCAGGGACTTCTCTAGGAGGGGTTAGAGCTTCCCTTGCCTATTCTTGTGGTTGTTGTTGTTCCTCTTGTTGTTGCCTAGGGCAAACCTCCTGAAGCATCCACAAACTTGCCACAAACATTATTGGTTTAGGAAGACAGGCCAGTTAATAACAGGTGTTTTTATTGGCCCAGGAGGGCCTGTTAGGTGTGTCTGATAGAATACCTCTTTTTATCACGTGCAATAATTGCTGCGATAATAGCCTCGATCTGCGATAACGGCCGCGGGCACATAATAAAAAGGTTTTTCTCTGGTACTGCAAAGAAAAGGTGCAGTTATTTCTGATGTTAAATTCCACATTAGTGTATGTTAATCTATCGCAGAATGCGGTAGGACACCTTAATTTGCATTAACTCAACCCACATGCATACTAAATTTAAAATTTGCATACTAGCTTGCATTGTGCTATTTATCGCGTGCAACACATATTAGTCCTCATTTAATGTGTATTTGGGCACTAACACAATTTGATGAATGACTCTCAAAAAGTTAAAATTTCTACTATGTTCTCTCACCCTAGTTTGATGGACCCTATAACAGGGTATCAACAAGCTAGGGTGAGAGAACATAGTATAAAATTTCATCTTTGTGAGACTTTCCTCACTCCAAATGATGTCACATCTTCATCAAGGTGCACTGTGCTGTTCATACATTTCATTCTATATTTAAAACTGGCCCCTAAACCCTAAACCACCACTAATACCTCACCTATCAGGGGGGCCCTCCTATAGAGATATAAATAGGTGCACACAGTGAGGCCTTCCCAGCGGTTCTCACTCTCTCTCTCTCACACTCTCTCTCTCACTCTCTCTCTCTCTTGCTCACAGAGGAGCAATGGATGGCCCGTGCCATTTTTTGAGATAGCGCCAGCCATCCATTGCTCCTAACATGTGACAGAGGCCGGCCAATGGCACCGATAGCCTGTCACATGGTAAGGGCAAAGGGCCATCAGTGCCATTTTGATTACTGGCAGCCAACGGCCGAGAGGGGGAGATCACTCCCGGGACCCCCGCTGGACCACCTGGGACTTTTGGTACATTTTGGGGGTTTCGGGAGGGTGGGGTAATTAATTAAATCTGAAGGGTTGGGGTATTTTTGTTTTTTTCGGTTCGGGACAGCCGAAAAAAATCGGCCCGAACTGCGGGAAATGAAATTTCCCTCAGCAGGCCGATAATGAAGTCGAACCAAAAGGTTCAGCTGAATCACATCTCTAATAGTGATGTCTAGCATTAAAACTGTGCAATAGGGCCCCTAATTTAACTAAAACTTGCCCAAACTTCTCCTCTGATCCCACCCCCCTCAAAAATTTGCAGTTGTGCTGTGTGCACTTTACTTTTCACATGTGTTAACACATTATCTCGCATGTTAACACATGTGAAATAAGATCATTGATAAATGATCCTATTAATTGCTTATTTTAAATAATACCCGGTTAGGGTTTTAAGTTATCAAACTACATGTAGCCAGATAACTTTAAGCATGTATATTCAGTGTGATATTTATCCTACTGAATATCCATGACAAGTTATCCGGCTAACTATAGCCGGATAACTTGTCCGCTTACCAGCTTTCTGAAATTGGACCTCTTACTGTCCATTTTTCTGGATAAATGATTGACATGACTATTATGTATTGCTAGATGAAGCACCAATGACCCCCTTGCTTTCTGATAGCCTGTTTCCAACACTCTATTCTATTATGTACTTTGTTCTAGAAGTATCCAGTAAAAAAAAAAAATGTTTTCATTATATTAGAAAGGCTTCACTTCTCTCTCTTTTTTGATCAATGTGGAGAGGGTTGATTGCTCCTTTTCTCTATTTGTAATATTTAACTTTGTATCATGAAGAGGTTGTGCCAGCTTCACTTCATTTAGAAATTCATTGAAACATGCCATTTGACCAGGGGTACCTAAACTTTTGCATACCGCTATATGGTTTGATACACAGGGTACTTTACAGTATGCAGTTGAAAGCAGAAATTACTGTGCAGACAGCTAAAATATCACAGACCTCTGTGTAAATCTGTGGGCATAAGACAGATGGTTCTATTTAAAAGATTAGTATTTATAAGGTGCTGAGATTGCTCTCAGAAATCTGCTGTGTTTAGCGGTCTGCACTACAGTTATGCTGATTGTAAATGTTTTATTTGTTTTACAGAAAGTATTCTGTGATGAAGGAGATTTATATCTGGTCAGGGTATTAGGAACTCTGGGAACTGGAACAGAATGGTGGGAAATAATGAAAAAGATCATACAGCTTGTAGTTGGGCGGGGGGGGGGGGGGGAGGTAGTGGAGAGGGGGAAACAGAACATATTAGCCCTGAAGAATATACTGCATCTCAAAATTGGTCATGTAAATTGCATGCTCTGACTTCTGTTTTGTTTTTTTATGGTCCTTTCCAGTGGGGAGTGGGTATCAGTTTCTTTGTGCAATGCCATACTGGACTACATGTCTAATGACATATGTTATCCCTTTACTGTGCTGAAAAATCAAGAAATGAGCAGGGTTTCCTACTCTACAAATGACTTTTCCAATGTTGATGATGGGTGTGCTAGGCAAAGTCCCTGTGTCCTGGCAAGAATGCATGAAGGTACAGTATGATGATTTGATTATGCTTTGTGTGGAGATGCTTTGGGGTAGATTTTATAATTTTGCGCGAGCGCGTACTTTTGTTCGCAAACCAGGTGCGAACAAAAGTACGCTGGATTTTATAAGATACGCGCGTAGCCGCGCGTATCTTATAAAATCGAGGGTCGGCGCGCGCAAGGGGGTGCACATTTGTGCAACCTGCGCTCGCCGAGCCCAGCGCGCGCTGCGTGTTCCCTCCGAGGCCGCTCCGATTTCGGAGTGGCCTCGGAGGGAACTTTCCTTCGCCCTCCCCCCACCTTCCCCTCCCTTCCCCTACCTAACCCACCCCCCAGCCCTATCTAAACCCCCCCTTACCTTTGTTGGCAGATTTACGCCTGCTGAAAGCAGACGTAAATCTGCACGCGCCAGCGGGCTGCTGGCGCGCCATCACCCAACCCGGCCGTTTGTGTGTAGGGTATCTGTGGCAAAGATAACGTTGCTAATCTGTGTTACTATGTTTTTGTTTTTGTCAGATGTAGGTTCAAATAAAATTCATTAATTTATTTATTTGTGTAAAACTTTTAAGACCTTAGCAACTCCAATGCTCATAATGGCTTACAATAAAAACACGCCTGAAAAGGTGCTGAATGCTAATAAAGTTGGGATCGCTGCTTACTCTAAGTCTTGTGTATGAGTCAACTGCTCCCACAATTCATATGAGATTTAAGATGCAAAATTATTGACTGTCATAATAGGCTTAATTGTACAATAAAGGTTCACTTTATTGCTCTACCTTACTTTAATCATCGGTCAAAGGGTGTTAACTTTTTTTGGATTTTCTTGCTGTGTATATCACCATCACCATTAAAATTAACAGGTCATGAATTGTTTAACTCAATATCTAGATAGACTTATCTTATCTTAGTAGGAAAATTATCGCCCATCTTGTAAATCAATGGTGCCAATGCCCACAATAAGAACAGACATGAAATGGAATTTACACATAAATCAATACACTAAAACAAAAAATGTTGCACAATATCACTTATATCAGCTTGAAATGTAGTTAATAAAGGTTTCTCAATAACTAAACTGATGCTAATATTCCTGATGCCATCACTTAAGCTATCTGACTGCACATGACTGTGTAAACAAAAATGTCTTCAGGTTTTTACAAAAGCAAGTTCCAAACCTAGGAGCCACTACCAGAAAAAGTATTTCCCTGGTTTTCGCAAGCTGAGTTAAATGTACCAAGGTAACATCAATTAGACTCTGCTTCTCCCCGTGACATTCTTTGTATCTCTGGGCATGTCATTTTATTTCCTGTTGCTATATGTGCCCACTTCAGAGTAAATTTTCAAAGGGATTTGGGGCGTAAAAATTCCTTGTATACATGTATGTTTGACACATGTGTGTACAAGAGAGTTTTAAAACAGGCTGAGGATGAGCATACTCACCTGATCAGACAGCTAAATACATGCAAACAAAGTGGGCATGTTTAGGGCATGGCAGAGATGTTCATTTGAACTTTGCTATTTTATAATGAACATCATCAAGAATGTACAAATGCCTTTATGCCAGCTATTTAATGCGCCAAATTCAAATTTTCATTGTGTTTTTTGACCTGGTGTTTAGTGTACTGGCTTCTCTCAGTAAGTGGAGAGGGCAGCTTGCAAGAAGTAGTAGGAGAGAGTGTGAGGGTCTAACTGGGAAATTGTTGTCCTTGCCCATAAGTTTGTTTGGTATCTCGTGTCTTATTTTTTTGTGAGTTTGTCCTTCTGTCTGATCCAAGATTTGCTTCCATTATTTGGGGATTCTTTTAGTAGATGGCACTGCATTTCTAGATGTCTATGTGCACTGCCTTCATTGCATGAATATGTATATAATATATATTCATATTCATTGCAGATATTTGGAAAACCCGTCTGGCTAGGGGTCCTCCAGGACAGGTTTGGGAGCCACTGCTCTGCTACAAAGAAATTTTCAAAGGTGAAGGTGCATTTATTTAAAACTTAAAGTTAATAATTGTGCACTTCATAGACATCATATTTTCCTGGGACATCCCCTCATTTTGGGTAGGGGCTCAGGTACCTTGGAGTACACAAGTCTACTACTTCTACACCCAGGTGTTCGGTCACTACTGACAGTGCTTTTGAATGCCACAGGCACATAAGGCTGTGGAAAGGGATGATAGCTACAGGGGGACCCCAGAGACAGGAGATGATGTTGAGAACTGACATTTGGAGGGGGCCACAGAGGATGAAGACCTGGCAGAGCAAGTGCAGACACTCGTGACATCAGAGAGGGAGAGTCTTCCTCTGAGGTATTGGAGGCATGAATGGTTTAGTCTCCCAGAGATAGGGAGGGGAAACAGGAGCCAATTAACATTATTAGACTCAAAAACAATTAGCATTTAGTTTTTACTTGAATGATTTTTTTAAAATATAACAAGATATATTTCTTAACATTAAATAAGAACTGTTATAATTTATGAATATGTTCAAAATACAGTTACAAAGAAAACCACTTTGACTTTACAGAAACTTCTCAGGAGGAATGCTTTATCTTCTAACTATTGTGATCTCAATTTTTTATAGACCATCAGATAAGTATCTTTCCCTTACTTTTCTCTCTTAAAGTGTTCAAAATTTGTATACCCATGTGTTCATTTTCACTCAGGCCTGAGAGTAAGTTAGTGTGTGTACACATATTTATTTTGGGAAAAAAAATCTTTCTTGCGCTGGGCATCAATCAGATGTATCTTCAACGTCACTTTCCGGTTTTTCCGCTGTATTCTGCTTCTATTTACTAACCTGACTTAAACAACATAACAGGAAAAAAAAGGTTGATTACACTCTCAAGCTTATTTTTTCAAACTATCCAAATCAGTGTCTTTCTAAATGTTCAGGATCCTAAATTGTTTTGTGAGGCTTTCTAAGTGTTAAATAAAATTAAAGCAAAGTATCCCTGTCTGGGTCCTGATATTAACATCAATACCTTTTACTGCTGTTCTTTTCTTTCTCTTATATTAGAGACTTGGGTCAATTTTTTTTCTTACTATCTTTTCTTTACTAATTTCACTTTTGGTTTTTTAGATACTCTTCTTTATTATTCCTCTTGTTTCTAGTTCTCCTCTCTCTGTTATAATTCTATCATTACCTCTGCTTCTGCCATTACAGACTTGCTTCTGAGAATTCCACTGGCTACTGAAAGTTCTATTAGCGTACATAAATGGGATTTTCTATACTGACAGTCTTAGGACTCTTTCTGGAGAAATAAATGCTTCCATCCAACTTCCCTGACCTGAGCCTCTTTCAGTCAGACTTAAACACTTAATCCCAATTCCTCTATCACTTCAACAGGAAAGTAGTCAGATCTCTCTGTCAATATTCTGCTGACAGACAGCCAAGCCGCACATTTTACTTTCAGAAATTAACGCCTGCCCAAAGGCAGAAGTTAATTTTGGCTGGCACCCTCCGACTTAATATCATAGCAATATTAAGGCGGAGGCCCCAAAATTTAAAAAAAATTTAAAATTTGCCTGCAGCCTGTGGGTTTGAAGACGGATGCTCATTTTAGCCGGCATCCATTTTCTGAACCCATGGCTGTCAGCGGGTTCGAGAACCGACGCCGGTAAAATTGAGCGTCGGCTGTCAAACCTGCTGACAGCCGCCACTTCTGTCAAAAAGGAGGCACTAGGGATGCGCTAGTGTCCCTAGCGCCTCCATTTACTGCAGGCCCTCATTTAAATACTTGATCGCGAGCCCAGGAGAGTGGCCTGGGCGCGCGTCGGGAGAGGGGGCACTCACCTCGGAGAGCCGACTCTCCTGCGGTTTCTACTTTATAGGCCCGATTGACATTACCAGCTTTTGGAAGATAAAGGTGGATGACTAGAACTTGATGCAGTTTGTGGAATCCTTACAGCAGCAAATGCAAGTGAGACTGAAAGCTCTGTCACAAAATGCATTCATGCTTGCCACACTTTCTGATCCACAGGTGAAAGGAGATACTGGCAGCTAGTGTGTGTGAATAGAAGCTTCAGGGCCAGAGGCACAGAGAGAATGTAGCACAGGAAAAAGTGGCAACCCCAGAAAGTAGTGAAAGCATGAGCAGCATCCTATCAGCCACCATGTCCTCCCCCACCTCAATATGGCAAAGCTATGTTGCCCATAAAGAGCCATTTCTCCTGACATAGGCCATAGCATTGTACTCTGCATTTAACAGGAAAAGATTTATGTATGAAAAAAGAAAGTTCTTTTGTTCTTCTTCATGAGTTTTTACTCCTGGGTTTTTCTTTTATTGTTTTGGATGAACATCAAACAGATAAAGCAAACAGAAATGAAAAGCAAACAGAATGCTAGGAATTATTAGGAAGGGAATGGCGAATAAAATGTAAAATATCCTAATGCCTCTGTATCACGCCATGGTGAGACTGCACCTTGAATACTGTGTACAATACTGGTCACCACATCTCAAAAAAGATATAGTTGCAATGGAGAAAGTACAAAGAAGGGCGACCAAAATGATAAAGGGGATGGAACAACTCCCCTATGAGGAAAGACTAAAGAGGTTATGGCTGTTCAGCTTGGAGAAGAGAAGGATGAGGGGGTTATGATAGAGATGTTTAAGATCATGAGAGGTCTAGAATAGGTAAATGTGATTCAGTTATGTACTCATTCGGATAATAGAAGGACTATGGGGCACTCCATGAAGTTAGCATGTAGCACATTTAAAACTAATCGTAGAAAATTATTTTTCACTCAACGCACAATTAAACTCTGGAATTTGTTGTCAGGGGATGTGGTTAGTGCAGTTAGTGTAGCTGGGTTGAAAAAAGGTTTGGATAAGTTCTTGGAGGAGACGTCCATTACCTGCTATTAATCAAGTTGACTTAGAAAATATCCACTGCTATTGCTAGCATCAGTAGCATGGGATATACTTAGTTTTTGAGTACTTGCCAGGTATTTGTAGCTTGGATTGGCCACTATTGGAAACAGGATGCTGGGCTTGATGGACACTGGGTCTGACCCAGTATGGCATGTTCTTATGTTCTCATGTTCTTATCCTCTGAGGAAGTCAAAGGCTGGCAAAAAATGGTCTCCTTGATATTTGTCGCTACTACCCGCTGGCATGCATGACAATTTTAAAGTTTGAAGAATTGTGATCTATTGGGATGAGATGGGGGACACTGGGAGTTTCAATGGGATTGTGAGATTGTATATTTTGTAAAGTTGAGTTGGTATAATATATGATGAATATATGAATGCATATGTAAGGTATATTTTAACATTGTACTGTATATATTTCAGCTGGTGAAACATTGTATGGATGCAATGTGTTGTGTTGTTTCTCTATTTTTATTTGTAATTTTCATTTGTGAATAAAAAAAATTCTGAAAATTATTTAGTATTGTGTTTTGTGGTTTCCTATGCTGTTTAATGTAATTGTGCATAGCTAAAGCAGCTAGGAAGAGAGTCCCTCGCCCTACCCCAGCAAAGAAGATCCCAGCATAAATTTCTCCGTCATGCTATCTTACAAAGAAAATTGAGGACATGAATACAGATCAAATGGCATACTGGACAGACAAGTCCGCAGATTGGGCAGATTTAGCCAGGATGCCTCAGCATTATCTTTTCTACCAACAAATCAGTGCCCAATGAATGAATCTTATCAATGGCAGGGGACATCCTGAGCCCTCATCATTCAAGGCTGGTGCCAGACTTGATGGAAAAGTAAGTCTTTATGAAAATCTATCTGCCTTTGCTAAATATGCATGCATATAACAGAAGCAGTGCATGCATATGCAACTCTTATATATTCATTATAGCTATCTTGAAATTCAGGTCTGTTTGTGGTTTTCGAGGACCAGAGTTGGCCACCCCTCTACAGAGTCTTTCTTTCAAGCTGATTAATTGACAAGTATAAATACTGCTACCTTAAGTCTTACTCTGATGTCACTATACTCCAGTTGCCTTCTCCCTGGTGGTGTACTTGCAACTCTGATATTTTCCTTCCACCCTATCTCTTTACTGTTTATAACACATTGGAACACAATAATACAATAAATGTTGGTAAAAAAAAAAGTCCCAACTAGTCCATACAGTTTGCCCAGCAAGTTTATTTTTATTTTATTTTTTTGGTTAGTTTTTAATTCTTTAGGGTAGAAACTGTCACTCCATCCTAGTTACCCCAATTAACATTGGTTACACCTTTCTTTATTTTCATCCTTTAGCCATTAGGAACTCCTATGTCTATCCCATGCCACTTTCCAATTTTCAGACAAAGATAAACCTATAAATAGTAATATAGAAATATAAGGCCGGATTTTAAATGGGTTACACACGTATAATAGTATTTAATTGATTATTTTAGCATTTTAGCATTATTTTTATAACTAATTGATTGATAAGATTGTTATTTATATTTATGTGAACTGTGAACCGTTATGATGGCACCCCAAATGACGGTATAGAAAAATTGTCTACCCTCCATGGACATATCTGAATTATTGGAATTATCAATAACAACAGAGATTAAGGCTAGAAAAGCTATGTTAATATCATTTGCATTTATATCGGATCGCAATTATGTATTGAAATTGTTCTTGAGAAATAGACAAGCCCTATTTTATGGGGCCAAACTTTGGATATACCCAGATGTTACTAGAATAACGCAACAACGCAGGAGAGAATTTCTAGCTATGAAAGAAAGGGTCATCAATATGGGGGCCCGATTTGTTTTAAAATTTCCCTGTAAAGGTTGCGTTAGATATCAGGGGAATAATTACGTCTTTTTTGATCCACAGCAATTAAAAAAATTTCTGCAGGGCCACCCTAATGAACCTCCTGAGTAGTGATCAACATAAAGAATAAGAGTAACTCCTCTATCTAAATTTACTATATGGAATTTGTTATGTTATTCGCTCTATTTTCCTTGCCTCCACAATTCCTATATTAAGGTGCATATTTACTATATACTGTTGTCTTTTATTTCCCATATGGGATGTTTGAAATGGGAAACTTTCTTTCCTAGTATAATGTACCGAATTTCTTTGAAATATTCATGTAACAAATTGTGAAAATTTTGAAAATAAAAAATTAAAAAAAAATAAAATAAATAAAAATTGTCAAATAAATAAATAAATAAGTACTCCTTATTTCTCCTTCTCTCCAGAAATAAATGAAGATTCATTTCCCTACCAGACTTTTAATAATCCATTGGACCTCTCAGGTTGAGAGACTCGAGACTCCTTAAGATGTTAATTATCAAGTCCCTGGATCTAAGGGGACTCAGACAGATAGCAAAAATAAAGTTCTTGAAAAGAGGAACCTAAAAATGGAGGAAGGAAGAGTGGATAAAACTTCCTTCACCCTAACTGAAAAGTCTAAAGTGACTTCTCTCAAAAGGGAAAAAAAGCACACTTTTCTCTATTTCATACCTAGACTTCATCCCTAGATGCCTAAGGGTGCATTCCTCAGGAACAAAACAAAAACAGGAGCAGACATAAAGACTAGGGATGTGAATCGTTTTTTGACGATTTAAAATATTGTCCGATATATTTTAAATCATCAAAAATCGTTAGGGCCACGATACAATACCAATTCACTCGATTTATCGTCAAAAAATCGTAAATCGGGGGAAGGGGGAGGGCAGGAAAACCGGCACACTAAAACCCCCTAAAACCCACCCCCGACCCTTTAAATTAAATCCCCCACCCTCCCGAACCCCCCCCCAAATGCATTAAATTACCTGGGAGTCCTCCGTAGCGGCGGTCCGTGGCTAAATCGGGGGAAGGGGGAGAGCACGAAAACCGGCACACTAGATCGTGAGGTCTTCAGCCGGCGCCATTTTTCAAAATGGCCGCCGCAAAATGGCGGCGGCCATAGACGAAAACGATTCGACGCAAGAGGTCGTTCCGGACCCCCGCTGGACTTTTGGCAAGTCTTGTGGGGGTCAGGAGGCCCCCCCAAGCTGGCCAAAAGTTCCTGGGGGTCCAGCGGGGGTCAAGGAACGATTTCCTGCCGCGAATCGTTTTCCGTACGGAAAATGGCGCCAGCCATACGCGTATGGCCGGCGCCATTGTCCGTACGGAAAATGGCGCCGGCAGGAGATCGACTGCAGGAGGTCGTTCAGCGAGGTCCGGAACCCTCGCGAGATTTCCGGACCTCGCTGAACGACCTCCTGCAGTCGATCTCCTGCCGGCGCCATTGTCCGTACAGAAAATGATTCACGGCAGGAAATTGCTCCTTGACCCCCGCTGGACCCCCAGGAACTTTTGGCCAGCTTGGGGGGGCCTCCTGACCCCCACAAGACTTGCCAAAAGTCCAGCGGGGGTCTGGAATGACCTCTTGCGTCGAATCGTTTTCGTCTATGGCCGCCGCCATTTTGCGGTGGCCATTTTGAAAAATGGTGCCGGCTGAAGACCTCACGATCTAGTGTGCCGGTTTTCGTGCTCTCCCCCTTCCCCCGATTTAGCCACGGACCGCCGCTATGGAGGACTCCCAGGTAATTTAATGCATTTGGGGGGGGGGGGGGTTCGGGAGGGTGGGGGATTAATTTAAAGGGTCGGGGTGGGTTTTAGGGGGTTTTAGTGTGCCGCTGGACCACCAGGTAATTTAAGGCATTTGGGGGGGATTTAATTTAAAGGGTCGGGGGTGGGTTTTAGGGGGTTTTAGTGTGCCGGCTCACGATTTTAACGATTATGACGATACTTTACACACACAAATGGCAACAATACGATTCCTTCCCCCTCCCAGCCGAAATCGATCGTTAAGACGATCGAGGACACGATTCACATCTCTAATAAAGACATTCTGCCTCCTGAAAGGGCTACCTCAAAATTCACTCCCTAAAATGTCGGCACTGGGTTTTATACTTTGAAGACTCTACCATTTCATCCTCCAACATAGGAGAGATAAACCCAACCAACTACTACTTCTGTTTGCCCTACTATAGTGGTACAAACCTCTTAGTAGAGATTTCTTAGGTTATCTATGCACATGAGATTACTTAAAACTGTTTACCTATCATCTATTTTGCCTCAATTAAATTGTCCAAGCTCAGATCTAATCCAATCAGCACTAGGGATCTGCATCCAAGAATTTTCATTTTATTTTTATTTTGTTTTTTCAATTTTTGTTATTTTTTAAAATGCTATGACATTTTAGTGGCCACTATTTCAATTTAGTGAGCACTGCGCAGAAATCTACTGTAGTGCTTTATAATCTGTGTGTATCTAGTCCACGCAGATGATAACATATGCAAATATCCACCCCAAATTGTGTCTGTTTCAGTATGCATGTATATCAGCAATGAATCAAAAGCATAGACTTGTCTACTATTTTATACGCAAACAAAACTTGTTCTCATAAAACCCTGATTTATATGTGAAAATAGGTATACTTTTAAATATGCAGGCTTACCTGAAATCACCAGTTTGCTGATACTTCCACCAGTTTACCCAGTCCATTTCCATTTCTTTGAAACCCTCCTACTACTTCAGCCAGTACTTTCCCCAGGTCATCCAGATCTCCTACCCAATAATAGCAGACAACAGATGAAATTAATATCAATTATGGTAGATAAATTAGCAGATATATCATTGCACAAATAAGTTGCCTAATGTATGTGCATAAATCTCTTATGATATAGAAGTTTATGTACTTATATTTTGACCCTGCCTCAAAACACCGCTAGACCTACCCTTTTTTGCACATAACCTGCCTCTACACTTCCTTTCAAATGAGCATGATTTTACAGGGGTAGACTTTGGGTGTACTCTCTTCGTCCATTCCCTCCAATCATCATACACTCACACAACTGAAAATAAATCTACAGAATTCAATCACTTTCAGTCCAATCATCTCTTTTATTTCCTGGCACTTTTAAACATAAAGAAAACAGGTTTCTGACATGAGGGAGTTGAATACATTAAGAGAAATCCCAAAACTATCAGCACATCAATAGATGACAATCCTGCCTGATGCAAATGTATTCAATCCCACACCAGACAATGCTGCTCATTTATTAGAGAATTCACTAACAGTGGAACTGCTGTAATCTTATGATCCTCACTGACTGATGGAGGAATCCCAGAAAAATAGCTGTCATTATCCTCCCTAGTGCCTCAAGATTACTCTAAGGGAGATGAGCTCTCCTAACACAGCATGCTGGAAGAGCTGATTTTGCATGCTCTCGTACCTAACAAAGAGTGACCTCACACAAAATAGAGCATGCTCTTTTATAGGAGCAAAAATGATAAGACTTCCACTAGGGGTCACTAGAGTGCCATGCTCTTAGTAACCATGGGTTACAAACAGGTAAATATACATGCAAACATGAAAATACGTGCATACTTTGATGTTTATAAAATAGTATGTATTCAAGAACAAGTGATTTATGCATGTATATGCTAATTTTACATGTGTAACTTCTTTGAATATTAACTCGTTTTTTAGTGCACACTAAAAAAATGTAGTGCACGCTAGTCAAAATGAAACAAAAAACAAAACCAAATACACATCCCTAAACAGCACTGATATTGTGGAAGAGAGAAAGAGGAGTTGAGAGAAAAGCAGCGCTGTGCCTGCACACAATAATGGCCCTAAATACCTATCACAGCCTTCAGTGAGCAATGGTTGCAGCCCAGGAATGCAGTGTCATGGTTATATTGTGCTTTCTGGATAGCCTGGGGAAACCTGCATGGAGCAGCAGTTGCTAAAGAGGACACAAGGGGACTGGGGGTTAGATTCCATGTGGGAATTTGATCTACTTGGGGTAAATGTGCATAAAATCGCTGCTGCACAGACTAGTTGGGCCTTTTGATCTTTATCTGCTGTCATTTCATTTATTGGATATTTGCTACTACTACCCAGCTGGCATGTATGATAAACTTGTAGCGTGTATGGTAAAACTTTGGGGCACTTTTTTTTTTATCAATCACATGTTCTGTCTATCATTAACTTAATGAATCAAAGGTTAAATGTAATTTTAGAGTACATTCTACAAAATGTATCACTTTCAGAAGAAAAACTTTTTAGCATGAAACTTAGTAAATTGGCCCAGTAAGGCTTTTTAAAAAGGACCTCTGGGAAAAAAAAATATTTTCTGAATAAAGACCTATGTCTGATTAGTTCCCTTCACTGTAACTTCAAAATAATCCTTTTTATAAATGTTTAATATTTGCTAAGACCCATACACTTCCTCTCACTTTTCATGAATGAGAAAGTGTTTTTAATCTTGCCTCTTAAATTACTTGTCAAGCCCTCCCAGACAGAAGGAGATGAGAGCCACTATTCATTTCATAGTGTGTCTGTAAGGGGATTAATAGTACCCAGATTTATTTTTTCTTTTAACCAGGAATCTCTCTTATTTTGGGGTTATTGGCAATTTTGAGGGAGACATGCCTGAAGTCTGAATAAAATGTTAAAACAGGCTGAAAGAATGGTTGGTGATATCCTGTGCTATAGAAAAAAGCTTACTATAGAGATTGATGTCAACAACAACAAATACCATGATAAGTAGGGAAAAGAACATTTCAGTCTTCCTATTAAATTATGGTTTTAAAATAAGCATTTCTTATCTAATTTTAATATTAAATGCTAAGTACATTAAGTTCATTCAATATATGTTTCTTCTTTGAAGATTAAATCCCTTGCATAGCTAAAGTACTATCAAATAATGTGATCAAAATCAAAGTTAAAAATGGAATTACTTTGGTTATAATTGAAATCTAGAGATGATTTAATTTAATTTCTGTTGATGCCACACACAAGCTACAGATATAAGTAATAATGAGATGGATGTTTTATAGAGAAATACATTAATACAGGACTACCTGTTATCGTTCAAGGGTTGAGCTAGTCAGGTAGTGGACCCTTGGACCGGGCTGCCAGGGGTGACAGAATGGCAGACCGGGAGGCGGGGTCAGAGGCTTGGTAGGACTTCACTCCGGACCCGGAATCCCCCCGGGAAGAGCCTGTAGGGACCCAGGCCCTTGGGACTTAGGCTGCAAGGAGGAAGTTCAGAGACAGATCAGAGGGAGCCAGTTAGGTAGCCCGAAGAGAGCAGGCCCCGGGTTGGGTTAAGGCGGGGAAAAGGCAACAGAGTTCAGCAGCGATCAGAGGCAGGCCAACGATCCGTGGACAAGGTCAGGGCAACAGTCCAATGGAGAGAGTTCTGTAGCAAGACGGGGTCTGGGCCGGCAGCAGGCAGGCAGGCAGGGTGAAGAAGCAAACCGGGATTGAGGCAGGCGGCAGGCAGACAGGCAGAGTACTGAAGCAAACCGGGATCGAGGCAGGCGGCAGGCAGGCAGGCAGTGTACTGAAGCAAACTGGGATCGAGGCAGGAGGCAGGCAGGCAGGCAGTGTACTGAAGCAAATCGGGATCGAGGCAGGCGGCAGGCAGGCAGGCAGTGTACTGAAGCAAACTGGGATCGAGGCAGGAGGCAGGCAGGCAGGCAGAGTACTGAAGCAAACCGGGATCGAGGCAGGCGGCAGGCAGGCAGGCAGTGTACTGAAGCAAACTGGGATCGAGGCAGGAGGCAGGCAGACAGGCAGAGTACTGAAGCAAACCGGGATCGAGGCAGGCGGCAGGCAGGCAGGCAGTGTACTGAAGCAAACTGGGATCGAGGCAGGAGGCAGGCAGGCAGGCAGAGTACTGAAGCAAACCGGGATCGAGGCAGGCGGCAGGCAGGCAGGCAGTGTACTGAAGCAAACTGGGATCGAGGCAGGAGGCAGGCAGGCAGGCAGTGTACTGAAGCAAATCGGGATCGAGGCAGGCGGCAGGCAGGCAGGCAGTGTACTGAAGCAAACCGGAGTCGAGGCGGGCAGCAGACAGGCAGACAGCGTACTGAGGCAGACCGGAGTCGGGAACCAGGAAGACAAACGAGAACATCACTGAAGCAGGTACAGGAACGGAAGGCAACTAGTATTCAGAGAACCTCGTTGCAAGGCGACTAGTTGGAGACTGGACGCCGGTTAAATGCGGTCCGGGGCGTGACGTCAGCAAAGGGGCCGTCCCGAACTTCCGGGTGCTGGACGCACATAAGGGCCTTCCTCGCGCGCGCGCGTGGCAACAAGAGGGGCGGAGCTTCTGGAGGCTTGGACGGCGTTCTCCACGTGGCGAGGCAGTGGCTTGGCGGCCTACTGGACCGGGGACCCGGCGCGGTCCTCCGTGGACCGAGACGAAGGTAAGTGGACCCGAAACCGAACATGGGGGAGGCGGTCGAGACCGCAACACTACCATGGCAAGTTCATTCATTACAATCTCTGGAAAATGTGGACATATGCAATAAAACATGTACAGGAATATATAGTTTTATAAAATAGTCAAATATGTCACTGAACTGGACCAAATATCTATCATGTTGCATGAGAAAAAAAAAACATGGATATCCATACACATTGCACTTTAGCATATATTCTTGCTATGTGAATCCATTGAGGTTCCTTGTTATTAGAAAAAGTGAAATTCCTTAACTAGATGACCAGAGGGTAAAAGGAGTGCTCAGTACAGACACGGCCATAGCAAAAAACTAAATTAATTATTTGCTTTTGTCTTTACTGAGGAGGATATCATGGAAATATATACTAGAAACATTCTTTGAGGGAGATTATTCAAAGGATTTGAAACAAATCACAGTGAACTTGGAAGATATAATAGAATAAACTGACAAACTAAAGATTAACAAATCACTGGGACCAGATTGTATACACCCCAAATTCTGAAAGAACTAAAAAATGAAATTGCAGACTTAATACTAGCATTCTTTTACGACGCATTCAAATCAGCTATGTTTCCTGAGGTGTGGAAGGTGGCCAACATAATGCCTATTTTTTATAAAGTTACATGGGTAATCTGGAAAAATACAGACTGGTAAGATTGATGTTTGTACCAGGCAAAATGGTAGAAGCTATTTTGAAGAACAAAACTACTAGCCATCGGGATAGACACATATTAATGGGACAGAACCAACATAGATTTAGCATAGGAAAGCCTTGTGTTACAAATCCTTTATATTTTTTGAAGGGGCTACTAAACATTTAAACATGGGTGAGTCAGTTGATATAGTGTATCTGGATTTCTAAAAGGTGTTTCACAAAGTACCTTATGAAAGACTAATCAGGAAATTACAGAGTCATGCGAGAGGAGGCAATGCCCTGATGGGTATTGTTAACTACCTAAAAGATTGGAAACAGAGTAAGACTGAATGGTCATTTTTCTCAATGGAGAAGGGTAAATAGTGGATTGCCCCATGGATTTATGCAAGAGCCAGTGATTTTTAATATATTTAGAAATGATCTGGAAAAGGGAGTGATGTGTGAGGTGATCAAATCTGCAGATGGCACAACATTATTCAAAATAGGTAAATCTCAAGCTGACTGTAAAGAATAGCAAGAGGACCTTGTGAGACTGAGGGATTAGGCATCCAACTAGCAGCTTGTGGGAATGCAGTCTAGGTTTTCCCCTCTTGCTTACTACTGTAAGGGTTGCTACTTTTATAATAACTCTTCAGACAGCAGCCTTTAGCTTAAACAGGTTTAATATGCATTTGTTTACTCTGTACTTTCAGAGAGCGACAGTTCATCTCACACATGACATGAAAAAAACGTTAACAGCAAGCAAGCCAAAACACAGTTCTAGTTCCTGGGATCCTTTTAAGCACCAGCTTTTCCTACCAGTTCCAGATGCTGTTCCAATTGAGCTAGCCTGTTTGGAATCCTGGCTTCTTCTCTGCCAGGCTTGCTTCTCTGGGCTTCGGAATTTAGTTAGATTAAGCTGGCTCCCTGGACTCATTGCCTCAGGACTCTTCAGTTTATCCCCATCTACTCCTGCTGTCAAACTTCCTGCTTCCTTCCCCTCTGGTTTACGCTGTAGAGGTGAAACAGCAGGTTTCTATTTAAGGTTGGACCCATTAAATTCCTGTTAAGGTTTCCTTTCCCTACCTTTCTAAACCTTACACAGTTGAAATTTAATGTGGGCAAATAAGAAGTGATGCATATAGGGAATGATAATCCAAGTTACATGTATACACTGCTGGTTTCTATGTTAGACATCACCACCCAGGAAAAGGATCTTGGAGTCACTATGGACAATAATTAAAATCCTCAGCTTAGTATGCAGCGGTTGTCAAAAAAAGTAAATAGAATGTTAGGTATTAATAGGAAAGGAATGGAAAATACAATTGTACATATCATAATATCTCTGTATCAATCCATGATATGACCTCATCTTAAGTACTGTGTGCAGTTCTGGTCACCCCATCTCAAAAAAGAAAATATAGCAGAACTATAAATGTTACAGAGAAGGGCAACTAAAATGGCAAAGGGAAAGGAATGACTCCCCTAAGAGGTAAGGCTAAACAGTTAAGGCTTTCCAGCCTGGAGAAGTGATTGCTGAGAAGTGACATGATAGAGCTCAATAAAATATTGTGTGGGTGAATGGATAAATAGGGAATGGCTATTTACCCTTTCCAGTAGTACTAGGCCTAGAGGACTCTACATGAAGCTAATAGGAATCACATTTAGAGAAAGTATTTTTCATGCAGCACACAATGGAGCTGTGGAAGTTGTTGCCAGAGGATGTGGTGAAAGCAATTAGCATAACTGGGTTTAAAAATGTGGTTAGGAAAGTTCCTAGAGGAAATGTCCTTAAACCACTATTATCCATGCAGAGTTGGGAAGGCCACTGCTTATCTATGATTATGAGCAAGAAGGTTTGGGCCTATTCTTAGGGATCTTGCTGGGAACTTATGACCTGGATGTCACTATGAGAGACAGGATGCTGGGCTTTATGGACCTTTACCCAAAATATGGCATGTCCTTAGCAAAAGAAAAGTGGTAAAGATTCAAGTTAACATTATTATGACTACACAAGCAGACAGTCACAAATAACAATGCATGAATTAGTTATTTTCCCCTTGTTCTTCCTAAGCTAAGTGCTGGTTTGTTAGTAACTGTTATATTGAGAGACTTGGTTTACTACAATGCTGCTTTAACCTGCATACTATGGGGTTAATTTATTTCTACTATTACTTGAAATCCAAATAGAAACTAATTTGTTTCCCTCAGTCATAGGAAGAGAGCATGTTGCTACCAGCCTATGCTAATTTGGGGATAGTAATCATACTAGCACAAGTCTGGACTTTGAAGGCTGGGGGCTTATTGTCTTTTTGGTCTATTCATTATGATGACACAACAGCACATCTATTTAATTTACTTACCAATTATATGACTGATGTCGACTTAATAAGCACAAACCCTCATTATTTATTTTAACAGCTACTATAATCTTTTCAATAAAAGAATATGCTATTGTTAGGCTATTTTTCCAACAAAAGTATCAGTAAAACCTCAGTAAATATAATTTGGAGATTTGACTATTCAGGCTAAAAAGAATCTGGGTACTTCAATGAAGCTTTATAGCCTAAGGGTGGTCTCTGATATGTTTATAATTACACATGATAGACTATAGGCTAATGTTTTTCAGTATTCACTGGTTCAAAAGGCATTGGGGAAGGCAATTTTCATATGGATTTGTCCAGGTAATAAAGCAATTACATAAGAACATAAGAACATAAGAAATTGCCATGCTGGGTCAGATCAAGGTTCCATCAAGCCCAGCATCCTGTTTCCAACAGAGGCCAAAACCAGGCCACAAGAACCTGGCAATTACCCAAACACTAAGAAGATCCCATGCTACTGATGCAATTAATAGCAGTAGCTATTCCCTAAGTAAAATTGATTAATAGCCATTAATGGACTTCTCCTCCAAGAACTTATAAAAACCTTTTTTGAACCCAGCTACACTAACTGCACTAATCACATCCTCTGGCAACAAATTCCAGAGCTTTATTGTGCATTGAGTGAAAAATAATTTTCTCTGATTAGTCTTAAATGTGCTACTTGCTAACTTCATGGAATGCCCCCTAGTCCTTCTATTATTCGAAAGTGAAAATAACCGAGTCACATCTACTCGTTCAAGACCTCTCATGATCTTAAAGACCTCTATCATATCCCCCCTCTGCAATCTCCAAGCTGAACAGCCCTAACCTCTTCAGCCTTTCCTCATAGGGAAGATGTTCCATCCCCTTTATCATTTTGGTTGCCCTTCTCTGTACCTTCTTCATCGCAACTATATCTTTCTTGAGATGTGGCGACCAGAATTGTACACAGTATTCAAGGTATGGTCTCACCATGGAGCGATATAGAGACATTATGACATTTTCCATTCTATAAACCATTCCCTTCTTAATAATTCCTAACATTCTATTTGCTTTTTTGACTGCTGCAGCACACTGACGATTTTAAAGTATTATCCACTATGATGCCTAGATCTTTTTCCTGGGTGGTAGCTCCTAATATGGAACCTAACATCATGTAACTACAGCAATGTTTATTTTTCCCTATATGCAACACCTTGCACTTGTCCACATTAAATTTCATCTGCTATTTGGATGCCCAATCTTCAAGTCTTGCAAGATCCTCCTGTAATGTATCACAGTCTGCTTGTGATTTAACTACTCTGAATAATTTTGTATTATCCGCAAATTTGATAACCTCACTCGTCGTATTCCTTTCCAGATCATTTATATATATATATTGAAAAGCACCGGTCCAAGTACAGATCCCTGAGGCATTCCACTGTTTACCCTTTTCCACTGAGAAAATTGACCATTTAATCCTACTCTCTGTTTCCTGTCTTTTAACCAGTTTGTAATCCACAAAAGGACATCACCTCCTATCCCATAACTTTTTAGTTTTCATAGAAGCCTCTCATGAGGGACTTTGTCAAATGCCTTCTGAAAATCCAAATACACTACATCTACCAGTTCACATGTTTATTAACCCCTTCACATGTTTATTAACCCCTTCAAAAAAATGAAGCAGATTTGTTAGGCAAGACTTCCCTTGGGTAAATCCATGTTGACTATGTTCCATTAAATCATGTCTTTCTATATGCTCTACGATTTTGATCTTGAGAATAGTTTCCACTATTTTTCCTGGCACTGAAGTCAGGCTCACTGGTCTATAGTTACCCGGATCACCCCTGGAGCCTTTTTTAAATATTGGGGTTATATTGGCCACCCTCCATTCTTCAGGTACAATGGATGATTTTAATGATAGGTTACAAATTTTAACTAATAGATCAGAAATTTCATTTTTGAGTTCTTTCATAACCCTAGGATGCATACCATCCGGTCCAGGTGATTTGCTACTCTTTAGTTTGTCAATCTGGCCTACAACATCTTCCAGGTTCACAGTGATTTTGTTCAGTTTGTCTGACTCATCACCCCTGAAAACCATCTCCGGAACTGGTATCTCCCCAACATCCTCATTAGTATACATGGAGGCAAAGAATTCATTTAGTCTTTCTGCAATGGTCTTATCTTCCCTAAGAGCCCCTTTAACCCCTCTGTCATCTAATGGTCCAACCGACTCCCTCACAGGTTTCTTGCTATGGATATATTTTTAAAAGTTTTTATTATGAGTTTTTGCCTCTATGGCCAATTTCATTTCAAATTCTCTCTTCGCCTGTCTTATCAATGTTTACACTTAGCTTGACAATGCTTATGTTTTATCCTATTTTGTTCAGATGGATCCTTCTTCCAATTTTTGAAGGATGTTTTTTTGGCTAAAATAGCCTCTTTCACCTCACCTTTTAACCATGATGGTAATCGGTTTGCCTTCCTTCCACCTTTCTTAATGCGCAGAACACATATGGACTGCACCTCTAGGATTGTATTTTTAAACAATGTCCATGCCTGTTGAACACTTTTAACCTTTGCAGCTGCACCTTTCAGTTTTTTTCTAACTATTTTCCTCATTTTATCAAAGTTTCCCTTTTTAAAATTTAGTGTTAGAGCTGCAGATTTACTTATTGTCCCCCTTCCAGTTATTAGTTTAAATTTGATCATGTTATGATCACTGTTGCCAAGTGGCCCCACCACCATTACTTCTCTCACCAAATCTTGCGTTCCATTAAGTATTAAATCTAAAATAGCTCCCTCTTTTGTTGGTTCCTGAACTAATTTCTCCATGAAGCAATCATTTATTACATCCAGGAACTTTATGTCTCTAGCAAGTCCTGATGTTACATTTACCCAGTCAATATTGGGGTAATTGAAATCTCCCATTATTATTGCACTGCCAAATTGGTTTGCTTCCCTGATTTCTCTTAGCATTTCATCATCTGTCTGACCATTTTGTCCAGGTGGATGGTAGTATACTCCTATCATTATACTCTTACCCAACACACATGGGATTTCTACCCATATAGATTCTACTGAGCATTTAGTCTCTTGTATGATCTTTATCCTGTTGGACTCTATACCCTCCCGGACATAAAGCGCCACACCCCCACCAAGTTGATCCTCCCTATCATTGTGATATAATTTGTACCCTGATATAGCACTGTCCCATTGGTTATCCTCCTTCCACCAAGTCTCTGTGATGCCAATTATGTCAATCTCATCATTTGCTGCTATACACTCTAAATCTCCCATCTTACTTCTTAGACTTCTGGCATTGGCATACAGACATTTCAAAGTGTGGTTTTTGCTTGTTTTTACAACCTGCTTTTCAGTTGTATGGGATAATTTGGAACTCATTAGCTTTGGTGATTTTTTACATATAGGCATATGAACTATATTTGCATTTAATGGAACCTCTCTGTTGTGATGTCCTAACTCTCCTGTTTCATTAGTATCCTTCAAGGATACATTTCTCCGAACCATGCACTGCTGAGTGACTGTCGGCTTTCCCCCTTGTTCAAGTTTAAAAGCTGCTCTATCTCCTTTTTGAAAGTTAGTGCCAGCAGCTTGGTTCTACTCTGGTTAAGGTGGAGCCCATCCTTTCGGAAAAGTCTCCCCTTTCCCCAAAAGTTTCCCCAGTTCCTTACTTGAGAAAACCCCACAAGTAAAATTTCCCCTCCCCACAGTGGCCAAAAATGCACACACTCTTTCACAGAGAGGTTTTGTTTTGAAAGTTAGCTTACAGGTTCATGGGTACAAAGTAGCCCCAGATCTGCAAATTATCCATGAGATTTAAAAATTGCCCCCATGAGATAAATTTGCATGCCCTGCCTCCAAAGCATACACATTTTATTTCATGCATATTCATTGTAGATACCCTGAAAACCTGACTTTGGGTTCCCAGTACAGGGTTGGGAATCTCTGTCGTACGGCAAAAACAGCTTGAAATGTTTTAACCTTCATATGAGAAATTGGGGCAATTAGTGACCCTAATCTCCATGATTGTGATGCAACTCCAAAGTTTGTTCTCCTAAAGTTTTGAACATCTAGGACATCATGAGGCTGATATTCAAGAAAAGCTAAGCTCCTAAATTTAGGCCTCTAAATTAGGTGGCTCAGTTGGGAATCTATTTTCAGTTGAATTTAAGTGCCTAGGATTTCAGCTGAAAATTCACATAAATTTAGTACCCTAAAAGTTATGACCTAAATTTAGGACTGTTATTTATTTGCCTAGATTTAGGATCTTAACCCCTAGATGCATTAAGCCACAATGTTTTATCTCAGGAGGAGTACTACTATTGCGGAGGGGTTGTCGCCATGATAGTGAGGCCCCTCCCATGAAAAAAATTGCAGATGATGGACGCATTTTTTTGTCTTGCAGTGACACTTCTTTATCATCTGCACCTTGCAAATTGTGCAGTTAGTTTTAAGACCCTTCTTCAGATTTGTATTGCTATAAATAAGGTATAGAGGAGCACCTTATGGCTTTATCCCAAAATTATTATTTCTGACAATCACATAAACCACCAAGGCAGTGGCCAAGTACTTTGTGAGCAATGTTCTAGGGAGCCGACAGTTTGCTTTACTTCTATCTTTCTTGTATAGTTCCTTAAGAAATACCAACAGCTCTAGATTGTTATCATCTATCCCTAAAGGCTGCTGAATGACAGACTAGAAAACAGAAAAAAATGTCTAATGCCAAGTTCCTAGGAGTATTTGCTAAGTCCACAAGTTCTCCAATGATTTATTCAGGGGGTAAGGACTTCTACCATGTAATGATCATAATTTGTACAGTATCAAGGCAACAATGTTAGGCTGCAGGTCTGTGATAGGGATGTACTCCCAGTTCATGTACCCCTCAGGAATACATATTAACAAGCAGAAGGCCATGCAAGTTAAAAATGTCTCTTCAGAAACATAGGTATCCAGATACAAAAGATAAAGAGAAATATAATCCATGTAACAAAATCTACTTTATCCTCTTATAACTTAGTCATCTGGATGCTCTGTTGACATATATTCCCTGATTACATTTAGACTGAGAGAAAAGTGAGGTCCAGTTCCTGTTGCCTGGGGGTGGGACTAAAATGAAGCCCCCAACTGGAAGAGAAAATGCAATTTTAAACTTCATAAAATTATGGAATCAAAATCAAAGGATACCAAGAAACATTTTCTAAAGATTGCTGTAGTCTAGCTAATTCATTTACATGACTACTGGTGTGACAAATTATTGAGCTGATGAATTGTTTTCAATTTTAAAACCACAGTGAAATTTTCTTAGTATATTTTTACACTTAATGCAAAACAGACCAGAGTCATTGTGCTCTGTGGTTCCTGCTTGTGCAGTCTGCAATTGACAGGCTGATCTGCCTTCTGCCAGACTGGTTGACTATACTAATATCCATGGAGACAATGACAGGCATAAGTCACAAGCCACATCTGTTACCACATGATTTGTGTTTCTGTTTAGGTTAATAAATATTTGAAGCAGGCACCATATATCTCCCTTTTTTAAGTAAAGTGTCTGGAAAGCAGTTGATGATGAGGTGTTTCAAAGATCAAAAACATATGCATGACAGTGATGTGTGGTCCAGAGGATTAAGAGTGACAATAGCAAATCTGCTGTATAGAGAACAGGTATAAAAAGTGACTGTGACAAAAATATTTGCACAATTCACAATATTTATCATGATGTCACCATCTGTGGACATTCAGATTGTAATGCTCTTAAACTCACAAATACCTCCACGCAACATTCTAAAACTCATCAACATAAAAAATTACCAAGTTCTGACTGTAGAGATCCTCCTTTTGTTAAATGTTACAAGATTTGATTTACAATATCTGCTGCTCCATGGTCTCTACTAAGAATTTAAGAACATAAGAAATTGCCATGCTGGGTCAGACCAAGGGTCCATCAAGCCCAGCATCCTGTTTACAACAGTGGCCAATCCAGGGCATAAGAACCTGGCAAGTACACAAAAACTAATGCAATGCATCTCTGTAAAATCATCATATGCAGGTTTTTTTTAGGACAAGGATACATATAAAAACAGATTTTCATATTCTTTATGCTTATAAAATATGGTTTTATATATATAGAAATAGGCTTTTTGAATATTGTCCTGGGGTTGTGCATGTAAATCAAAGTGGTTTACAGTAAAACAATAAATAAAGCATCCAGGTATAGGGAAAATGCAATGCAATAATATCTATTTTAAAATAAAATAAAAAATCATAAGACAAAAAAATGCTGATATCCCTTACAAAGTAACCAGGTCTTTACAATTTTTCTAAATTTAAAATAATTCTTCTCCATGCTGGAATGGAAAGAGGTATTCTCATGGGTGGAGCTGGGGTGAGGAAATCATTTATGCACATACTTTCATTTTTCAAAAGTATGAGCCTAAACATATGTATACACATTTAGGCCTGCCCCCAGCCTGCCATGCAGGTTTCCAAATATACTTCCTAATTTTTAAAGCAGACATACAAGTGTAAGTCCACTATAAACAATTTGGGATAAAGTCCACGTGTAACTTTCTATACAGTTTTAGCCCTGACTGAACTGTTATAAAATTCTTCACATAAGCCCAAATTTTCAAAAGGCCGCATGCACAAAAACTGGGATATACATGCATGGTTGGGCCATGCGCGTGCTGAGCATGTTATGATTCCTCTCATAGCTGTGCCATGAGAGGCCTCTCACCTTTTCCCTGGAGGCCGCACCGACCCCTGGGCCTTGCCTGGACAGTCTATCCTGGTTTTGCTCCATGGCCTGGGAGGCCGTCGTTGCCATCTGGGCCTACCTGAGGCCTGCTCTGCTTCCTCCTTGGCGTTCTAGTTTGGGCCTCGCCCCCTTCTTCCTAAGGGGTCAGCCCGCAGCTCTTCTCTTTAATTATAGGGCCAGCCGGGTGTGGCCCATCTAAACTCCTTAGACGACGTGCTTAGTCATGAGATTAGCCATCCGGTCTTATCAATCATTTGCGGTCCGAGTGAAGGGTTCTGTTATGACACCATCTGGTGGTCAAAATGTCTCAAATAAGTTATCAATGCCCTTAAAAATTTTCAAGTCTACCTTTAGAGATGTAAAATAGATTTTCCTGACCCCCACAAGACTTGCCAAAAGTCCAGGGCAAAGGTAGCGCCGGTGCCATTTTGAATATTGGCAATACGGCGTGAGTGCAGGAGATCGCTCCCGGACCCCTGCTGGACCCCCAGGGACTTTTGGCCAGCTTTGGGGGGCCTCCTGACCCCCACAAGACTTGCCAAAAGTCCAGCGGGGGTCCGGGAGCAACCTCCTGCACTCGGGCTGTATTGCCAGTATTCAAAATGGCCCCGGTCGCGGACTGCTGCGGCAAAATGGTGCCGGCCGTACGGCAACACGATTCGACTGCAGGAGGTCGTTCTGGACCCCCGCTGGTCTTTTGGCAAGTCTTGTGGGGGTCAGGAAGCCCCCCCAAGCTGGCCAAAAGTCCCTGGGGGTCCAGCAGGGGTCCGGAACGACCTCCTGCAGTCGAATTGTTTTTCCGTACGGAAAAACGATTCGCTGTAGGAGATCGCTCCTGGACCCCCGCTGGACTTTTGGCAAGTCTTGTGGGGGTCAGGAGGCCCCCCCAAGCTGGCCAAAAGTCCCTGGGGGTCCAGCGGGGGTCCGGGAGCGATCTCCTACGCTCATGACGTCGGGGGACAAAAAAACAAAATGGCGCCAGCACTACCTTTGATATGACAGGTCAAAGGTAGCGCTGGCGCCATTTCTACAATGCACGGAGTTCCGAGAGTAAAAGATCACACCGGGACCCTTCCTCTGGACCCCAAGTAATTTAAGGCATTTTGGGGGGGTTCGGGAGGGTGGGGGATTTATTTTAAAGGGTCGGGGTGGGTTTTAGGGTTGTTTTAGTATGCCGGTTTTCCCGCCCTCCCCCTTCCCCTCCCCCCCCACTGGACCCCAGGTAATTTAAGGCATTTTGGGGGGGTTCGGGAGGGTGGGGGATTTATTTTAAAGGGTCGGGTGGGTTTTAGGGATGTTTTAGTGTGCTGGTTTTCGATTTACACAATATTTAAAAAACCCAAACTGTGACGATACGATTCCCTCCGCCTCCCAGCCGAAATCGATCGTTAAGACGATCGATCACACGATTCACATCTCTATTGAGTACCCGACACATCCGCCTGCGAGTGCCCTCCATGCGTTTGGCTCCTTGTTACATTGGGCCCTTTCCGGTGCTTCAACGACTGGGACCTATGACCTATCAGCTTCGCCTTCCAGCGATATTGCGAATCCATAATTCCTTTCATGTGTCCCTTTTGAAATCCGTGGTCCTCACTTGGCCTTCCCGGAAACCTCCTGATGTACTGCAACTTCGGGCCGAGGATGAGACCATTTACCAGGTACACGAAGAACTGGATGTCCAGAAAAGAGGCAAAACATGGGAGTATCTTCTGTCGTGAGAAGAATTCGGGCCAGAGGAGAATTCTTGGGAGCCTGCTAAGAATATCCTGGATAAATCTCTTCTTCAGAACTTTCACAATGAACATCCGAGTAAACCCAAGCCTTCTAGAGGGAGGCCTAGAGGAGGGGGTACTGTTATGGCCGCCGGCCGCAGCAGTCCGCGACCGGGGCCGACTGTCAGTAGTAGTCCCTCACTATGACATAGTGAGGGACTACTAGTAGTGCCTCACTAGTAGTAGCGGAGGGACTAGTAGCGGAGGGACTACTAGTAGTGCCCTCACTATGACATAGTGAGGGCACTACCTTTTCCCTCACTGTGTCATAGGGGCGTCGGCCCCTATGACATAGTGAGGGCAAAGGTAGTGCCGGTGCCATTTTGAATACTGGCAATACAGCCCGAGTGCAGGAGGTTGCTCCCGGACCCCCGCTGGACTTTTGGCAAGTCTTGTGGGGGTCAGGAGGCCCCCCAAAGCTGGCCAAAAGTCCCTGGGGGTCCAGCAGGGGTCCGGGAGCGATCTCCTGCACTCACGCTGTATTGCCAATATTCAAAATGGCACCGGCGCTACCTTTGCCCTGTCACAGGGTAAGGGTAAAGGGCCATTGGCGCCATTTTTATTAACGCAGCCGATGGCCCGAGAGCGGGAGATTGCGCCCCCGCTGGACCACCAGGTAATTTTAAAAGGTTTGGGGGGGGGGGGTCAAGAGGGTCATTTTAAAGGGTCGGGTGGGTTTTTTTTTATTGGGCCATCGGCGCCATTTATATTAGTGGCAGCCAAAATGGCGCCGATGGCCCGAGAGCGGGAGATCACGACGGGATCCCCCCACTGGACCACCAGGTAATTTAAAACATTTTGGGGGGTTTGGGAGGGTGGGGGATTTGTTTTAAAGGGTCAAGGTGGGTTTAGGGGTTGTTTTGGTGTGCCGGTTTTCCCGCCCTCCCCCGATTTACGATTTTTCACGATAAATCGGGGGAATTTCTATTGTATCGCGACTCTAACGATTTTTGACGATTTAAAAAATATCTGACAATTTTTTTAAATCGTCAAAAAACAATTCACATCCCTAGATATGGATGTCTTTTTTCGAGGCCCATGAGTATGTTGTACGTGAGGGAGATTAGGAGGGATTCAGTGTTGAGCGATTTACGGAATCCAAACTGAGCTCGAACGAGTATCTTGTGTTCATCTAGGTATTCTGAGAGTTGGTTGTTAACAATTTTCTCCATGAGTTTGGCAATGAAAGGGAGGTTGGCGATAGGGCAGAAGTTGCAAGGTCAGCTGGATTCAGGTTGGGTTTTTTTAGTAATGGTTTGAGGGAGGCAAGTTTCAGAGGGTCTGGTACTAGTCCTTGCGAGAGGGAGCAGTTGATGATTTCTGCTACTGGCTTGGAGATTGTTTTAGGGATTGTGATCAGTAGTTTGGTGGGGATAGGGTCTGTTGGATGAGAAGAGGGTTTCATGTTTTTGAGTATAGTTTCAATTTCGAGCGAAGAAGTGGGTTCAAAAGTCTCAAAGGTTGCTTTCTGGCTGTTGATGGTGGAGTATGGGGGTGGGGGCTGAATATTTGCAGAGGTGAGTGGGGCTAAGAGATTGAAGGCTTTTCTCTTGAAGAAAATGACAAGTTCAGTGGACTTGACTTGAGCTTGATCATCGGGGATGGCAGGAGGGGAAGGTTTGGTTAGAGCTGAGACGTAAGAGAATAAAGCCTTTGCGTCGAAGAAGTAATTGTGGATTTTTTGGGCATAGAAATCTCTCTTTGTTCAGAGGATAGTGTTCCTGTATCTATGCATGTAGGTTTTGTAGGCAGAGAGTGAAGCTGTAGTGGGGTCCTTGCGCCATAAGTGTTCTTTATGTCTTAGCTCTTGTTTGAGTTTTTTCAGTTCTGGTGTGAACCAGGGTTTTTTATTCTTGAGGGCAGGGTTTAACTCTTTCCACATCAGGGGGCAAATTTTTTCAGCTACAGAGCTGGTGATGTTGAGCCAAGAGGCGAGTGCAGAGCCTGCATCTGTCAAATGCAGGTTAGTTAGCTCCATGGATAACTGAGAACTGAGGTTGTCCATGGAGCAGGGCTTCCTGAAGTGAATAGTAGTTTTGGGGAGAGGAGGGGCTGGGTTCTCTGAGATCGAGAGGTCAGAAGTAATCATCCAATGGTCGGACCATGGGACTGGGGAGCATAGCGGAGGTGATGTAAGAGTGAGGCCTGAATTTATGAAAATGAGATCCAACGTATGACCAGCTTTGTGTGTGGGACTGTTGATGATTTGGCTGAACCCAATGGCTTTGAAGGAAGTTAGCAGAGTTTTGCAATTGAAGGACTGAGGGGTCGAGTTGACGTGGAGGTTGAAGTCTCCCATGATGATGGCAGGGGCGTCGGTGTTGATGTGTTTAGCAATGAGTTCAATAAGGGGAGAAGAATCTGACTCTAGGAGTCCAGGAGGTGCGTAGAGTAGACAAATTTGTAGATGTTTTGATTTGAAAAGAGCAATTTCGAGTCTGGAAGAGGATTTTATATTCTGGGGGGGTTAATCTGAGATCTTTTTTTGTTGCTAGAAGAAGGCCACCACCTCTTTTTTTAAGTCTTGGGATTGAGAAAAGATCAAAGCTGTAGGGGTAGTTGGTTCGTTAAGGCTATATCTGTGGGTTTCAGCCAAGTTTTCGTAATTGTGCAGATGTCCGGTTTTGAGTCCAGTAGCAGGTCATTGAGGATGTGGGGTTTTTTTGTGAGGGATTGGGCATTGAAAAGAGTTATGGAGAAGAGTGTAAGCCCAAGGAATTGTGAGAGGGGGGAGGACATTATGTGTATTAGCCTGTTATGTAGGGAGGGTGAGGGAATGGTCGATTTTCTGCGGTTGTTGTAGAGATTTCTAATAATGGGGATGGGGAATGTGAGCATCTTTGTGTGGGAGGAATGTGAACTGAGTGGGGAGTAAAGAGAGGGCTAGGCTGTTGCTGAAATTGGGTGTAGGGGCTACAGGCCTGGAGGGCGAACAGAGGAAGAAGGAAGGCAGTGAAACAGGAGCTGTGGCACTCAGCTTCTGTTTCCCATATCCCAATATCCAAATGTTTACTCCCAAGCATTTAATGGTATGCTGTCTGTAGGAGGGTGGAGAAGCAGTAGATTGCTGAGTGTGCTGTTAGAATACTGTAGGGATGGTGTTATAGTGCAAAGTCTGATAAAAATGTTGAGAGAAGGACCGTCGTTGTGAGTGAGTCTGTTGTAGAGACAAGACTGACTGTTCTGATGATGAGTTTGAGTCTGTTGGAATGCTGTCAGTGTGCTGTTGGAATTGCTGGGACTGAGAGAATGCGAAGGGTGCTTCCGTCGTAGAGAGAGAAGAGCTTCCGTCTGTCAGGAGATATGAGAGAGAGCTTGTTGCTGAGTGGCTTCTTAAGTTAGACAGGGGAAGAAGCTATTGTACAGTATTCTGGAGCGCACTAAGGGGCGCACAAAGGAGCAGGCGCCGTGGGGAGTAGCCCTGCTTTAAAGGGCTTCCTTAACTTTTTTTTCCTCGTTTCCTGTCCCCCCCTCCCAGGCACTGACGTCAGCATCAGCGCGGCTCTTACCGGGTTGGTCGGGGCAGGAACTCAGGGAGGGGAGAGCCTCGTGGTCGGAGACGCTGGGCTGGAGGCAGGGTGGGGGCCTGCTGGCTGGATCGGGTCCCGGCTTGCAGATGGGTCCGGGCAAGAGGAAGTTTTGCGGGGAGTAGCCCTGCTTTAAAGGGCTTCCTTAGCTTTTTTCTTCCTTGTTTTCTGTCCCCCCTCCCAGATGCTGACGTCATCGTCAGTGCGGCTCTTACCGGGTTGGTCGGGGCAGGAGCTCAGGGAGGGGAGAGCCACGTGGTCGGAGACACTGGGCTGGAGGCAGGGTAGGGGCCTGCTGGCTGGATTGGGTCCCGGCTTGCAGGTGGGTCCGGCGCAAGAGCCAGGCATCTACAAACGACATCTACAAAAGACATCTATAAAGGAGGCCTTTGCACGCATGCGCCTAAGTAATTCTGGATCCAAGATGGCCGTCAGCAGTGTCCATGCTGTCCCGGGAACACTGGAGAGGTTGGCGGGAACTCGCAGAAACCGCCATTCTTCCCAGACTTGACGGTGCAGGTGGAAAAGAGCTGAGCATGAGAGGTCGCAACCGTCTGCAACCAACAGGCGTAACACTGAACATATATACCTTAGAGGAAAGGCAAGATAGGGAAGATATGATAGAGATATATACCTCCAAGGTTTCAATGCATAGGAGGTGAGCTTCTTTCAACAGAAAGGAGGCTCTAGAATGAGGGGTCATGGGATGAGGGTGAAAGGGGGAAGGCTCAGGAATAATCTTAGAAAATATGGAACAGTCTCCCAATGGAATGATGGAGACAAACACAGTATGTGAATTCAAGAAAGCATGAGGTAAAAGCGGATTTCTTTGGAAGTGATGGGAATTGTAAAGCTAAATTAGGCAGAGATGAGATTGAGCACTGCCTCCCAAGGTCAGTAGGGTCCACCCACTGATTTTTTTTAATGGGTCATATCAAAGCTTGTTTTAGCTGAACTGGACGATGACCTTCAGCCAGAGAATCTTAACAATTACAGAGACAAGACATTGGAAAGCAGTGCCTTCAGCACCACAGTAGTACACGGATTGAAAGCCCATGAAGAATTCATTTTAGCTATGCCTGAGCAAATTCTGTGCTTGATATAAAATCAAAATGTTACCAAGAAATCTGAGAAACAGTATATATTATCATGGTTGCTTCAACCATATTAGAGAATTTGGAGCAAATTTAAGAAATTTTATGTTGAAAAGCAGAAGTGATGATCTCAGTGGTATTGCAGAATCACTGCATTAGGATATCTATGCCCATGTAAGGTATTTCACAGTGTTAAACAATTCATGGGGTGCATTACTGGTAGCTTTTATTTTTGTCATAAATTACAGCTTTTTTTGCTAACAGTACTGCCTCCTTATACTCCTCAAGTTGGTGAATAGAAAGATATTGTTGTGAAAGTGGATCCTTGTTTCGAGGTAGAGGACTACCGTCGAAGGGCGAGGCCTCTTGGACTGTAGAGACTTGCTAGAAGTCTTCACCCTGGAAGCACGCGACCCCCCCAGGAGGAGCCCATAGGCGTCCGGCCGCTGGGACTTAGGTGACTCCTCTGAAGACTGTAGAAGGTCTGGATGCAGGCGCCTCCTGCAGGTCGTGGGTTCCAGATGGCTGGCGCCTCCAGCAGGTCGAGACAGTCTGAGGACAGAGACAGGGAAGAGTCAAAACCGGTCCAAGAATCAAAAATACCAGCGGGGTCTGAGTCCAGTCCAGGGTCCAGGCAGGAGAAGGGTCCAGAGCCGTACCGAGATCAAGTCAGGAGAAGGGTACAATGCCGCACCGGGATCAAGCCAGGAGAAGGGTCCAATGCCGTACCAGAATCAAGCCAGGAGAAGACACATCCACCAGTCCAGAGGGCAGGAGCCAAGAATTAATCCACGGAGCAGGGAAGAAGAGCAGGACAAAGAACCAAGAACCAAGAGCCAGGAACACACTCAGGTCGGAACCTCAATACGAAGGCAAGGTCTGAGGGGCAGACCTTGTCTTTAAATACAGGAACCTGGAGGAGGTGCTTCAGAAGGGAGCCACGACACTTCCTGTTGTGGCCCCTTTAAATCTTCTCTTCAGCCACGCGTGCGGCCCTAGTGCAGCAGGGACAAAGGGGCGGAGTCACCGCCTGAAGCAGAGCCCCGCGGCCAGCCAAGCCAATCTGCAGGAGCCTCAGCCGAGACCCGACGCTGCTGGTAAGTGCTGGGACCCGGCCGCGGACCGCCGCGGCCGTCGGCCATGACAGTTGGCCCCGGTCACGGGCTGCCATGGCCGGTGGTCGTAACAGTACCCCCTCCTCTAGGCCTCCCTCTAGAAGGCTTTGGTTTACTCGGATGTTCATTGTGAAAGTTCTGAAGAAGAGTTTTATCCAGGATGTTCTTAGCAGGTTCCCACGAGTTCTCTTCTGGTCCAAATCCTTCCCATGCTAGGAGGTACTCCCATATGTTGCCCTGTTTTCGGACATCTAGTACTTCGCGTACTTGATATATCGTATCCTCCTCTGCTCAAGGTGGAGGAGCATCAGGAACTTTTCGATGAGGCCAGGTGAGAACCAGAGGTTTTAAAAGGGAGGTGTGGAAAGAGTTATGTATACGCAAAGTGGTAGGCAACCACAATTGGTAGGTCACAGGACCAAGTTGTCGTAATACAGGAAACGGTCCAATATACCGTGGCGCCAATCGCATAGAAGGAACTCTTAGCCAGATATGCCTCGTGCTAAACCACACTTTTTCTCCTGTCCGAAATCATGGGGCAGGTCACCGATGCTTATCGGCAAACGTTTTAGCAGTATTGGCTGCTTTGCGGAGCATGTGTTGGGTCTGAAGCCAGAGCTGCCGCAACTGTAGAGCCTTGAGTTGAGCTGCAGGCGAAGGTACTGCCAAAGGCAAAGGCAATGGAGGTCTGGGTTGCCGGCCAAACACGATCTGGAACGGGGATGCCCCCGTGGAAACACAAGGATGGGAATTATGAGAGAACTCAGCCCATGCTAGGAGTGTCGCCCAATCATCTTGACGGGAATTGAAGTACAAACGGAGAAATTATTTTAAGGTGCGATTGGTTCGTTCCGCCTGACCGTTTGCTTGTGGGTGAAAAGCAGTCGTGTAATCCAGAGAGATGCTGAACTTCTTACAAAGATTAAGCCAGTAACGAACAGTAAACTGTGGTCCTTGATCTGAGGCAATGTGTTGCGGAAGACCATATAGACGAAAAATATGAAGCATGAACAACTGAGCTAAGTGAGGAGCAGATGGGAGGGAGGGTAGTGGGATAAAGTGGGCCATTTTCAAAAAACGATCCACTACTACCCATATCACGGTGTTCCCCTCTGAAGGCGGAATATCCACAATAAAATCCATGGAAATGTGTGTCCATGGTTTCTTGGGTATGGGTAGCGGTTGCAAAAGTCCACAGCTTTTCCCAACTGGGATCTTATGTTGTGCACAGATGGGGCAAGAGTCCACATAAGCACGAATATCCTTGCGCATCTCAGGCCACCAGTAATATTGTTGAAGGAGTGCTTGTGTCCGGGCTCTTCCTGGGTGTCCTGCAAACTATGAGTCATGCCCCCATGCCAGTACCTTATTACGTAGTCGTTTGGGAACCACGGTTTTTCCCACTGGGATGGTAACTGTAGTCGATAGGATGATACGAGCTGGGTCAATTATGTATTGCATAGGTTCCTCCGTATCCTCAGTAACAAAGGACCTGGACAAAGCATCCGCCTTAATGTTCTTTTCGGCTGGGCAATATCGCAGTTCGAAATTAAAGCGAGTAAAATACATCGCCCACCAAGCTTGCCATGGGTTCAAGCGTTGGGCTTGTTGAAGATACATGAGATTTTTATGGTCCGTGTAAACTGTGATGCGATGTTGAGCACCCTCCAGCCATTTCCGCCATTCTTCAATGGCTAATTTTATTGCAAGTAACTCCTTGTCGCCGATAGCGTAATTACGTTCCGCTGAAGAGAATTTTCTGGTGAAATAGGAACATGGATGAGCAACTCCAGAGGTATCGTTTTGGCTTAAGACAGCTCCTACGCCTTCGGCTGACGCATCCACCTCGACTACGAATGGGCGTCTGGGATCCGGATGCCGAAGACAAGGTTTCTTAAGGAACGAGTCTTTTAATGCTTGGAATGCCTCTTCTGCTTCGACAGGCCAAGACTTAATATTTGCCCCTTTGTGAGTGAGGGCTGTTAGTGGAGCTGCTAACTTAGAGAAGTTCCGGATGAAACTACGATAGTAGTTGGCAAAACCCAGGAATTGCTGAAGACCCCGTAATCCATTAGGTTGAGGCCATTCTTGGATGCATTTTAACTTGACGGGATCCATTTGAAATCCTTGTTTCAAAATGATGTACCCCAGGAAAGGTAAAGATTCTCTTTCAAAAATGCATTTTTCAGTCTTGGCATACAGTTTGTTCTCTCTTAGGCGTTGTAACACTTGGATAACATGTTGTCGATGAGACTGTAAACTGGAAGAAAAAATAAGAATATTGTCTAAGTAGAGCACTACAGAAACGTAAAGTAGATCCCGAAATACTTCATTGATGAAGTGTTGAAAAACAGCAGGTGCATTGGTCAGTCCGAATGGCATTACGAGATATTCGTAATGACCATCTCTTGTGTTGAATGTCGTTTTCCATTCATCACCTTCCCGAATCCTGATTAAGTTATAGGCTCCTCTGAGATCCAATTTAGAAAAAATCTTGGCTCCTTGTAAACGATCAAAGAGTTCAGCAATTAAGGGTAGTGGGTAGCGGTCTTCTTTGGTGATGGCATTGAGTCCGCGGAAATCAATACATGACCTCAGGGTTCCATCCTTTTTCCCTACGAAGAAGAAACCAGCTCCGGCTGGCGAAGTAGAGCGTCGAATGAACCCTTTTTGTAGATTCTCCTGAATATAGTTGGTCATCGCCTGAGTTTCTGAAACTGATAATACATAGACCTTCCCTCGGGAGGGGCGAAGCCCCTGGAACTAGATTAATGGCACAGTCGAATTCTCGATGCGGAGGCAAGATATCCGCAGCCTTTTTAGAGAAGACATCCGCAAATTGGTTATACTGTGCGGGTAGGCCTTCTAGCCATGCGATACAGATGTAGCTGTCAGTTGGTATGGATCCCCGTAGACAGGTTTCTTGACAAGTAGATCCCCATTGCAGAAGCTTCAAGGTAGTCCAATCAATCTGAGTGTTATGCCATTGTAACCAGGGAATACCCAATACCACGGGATGGATGGCCTTCTGGATGACATAAAATGAAATTTGTTCGTAATGTTTGGGGGCATTGTGACACGCGAGAGGAACAGTTTGGTGGATTATTCTTCCTGGTAGAGGATCTCCATGAATAGTGGATATGATCAACGGCATGGAGCAAAGTTGAAGAGGAATATGGAATTTCTCCATGATATCTTGAAGGATGAAACTCCTGCCGGCACCGAAGTCTACTAAGGCCATGGTAGAAAATTGAAGGTCCTTCAGTGCCAAAGAGATCCGAAGAGTGAGTGGGGGAGCTGGAGAGGTAATGCCTAGGGTTACTCCCCCACCAGAGCCTAGACTTTGAAGTTTCCTGGACGGATCGGGCAATGGGCTATGAGGTGACCCGTTCCTCCACAGTACAAACAGAGGCCAGCACGACAGCATCTTTGCCTTTCTTCCGGGGAAAGAGGACTGTTGAGGTCCTGAAGTGGATTCTTGGGCCAACCGGCGAAGAGAGACGGTCGGGAGGCAGACACGCACAGCCGGAGACGAATCTTCACCTGGAAACCTGTGACCCCCCCAGAGGAGCTGTTGGAGCCCGGGTCGCTAGGACTTAGGTGGTTTCGCCCTGGAAGCCTGAGGTCCCCCCAGGAGGAGCCCGTAAGGACCCAGACCGCTGGGACTTAGGAGAGCGGCTGGCCTTGGAAGAAGACCCGGAGCGGACCAGGATCTGGACAGGCCACAGAAGACCGAAGCGTGGAGACGGTCCGAGGTCAGGACAGGCAGCAGTAGTCAGAAGTGTGAAGACGGACCGAGGTCAGGACAGGCAGCAGAAGTCAGAAGCATGGAGACAGACCGAGGTCAGGATACCAGATCAGGCAAGCAAGCAGGAGAACTCAGGAACAGGCAGGCGCGAGCAGGAATACAGGTACCGGCAGGTAGGGTCAGGAACGCTGGAACAGGCAGGCAGGATCAGGAACACTGGAACAGGCAGGCAGGATCAGGAGCGTTGGGACAGGCAGGCAGGAACAGCAACTTGAACTCAAAGAGTGACCGCGTTGCAAGGCGAGGCAGGAAGGGCTGGTACTGGTTTAAATCCCCCGCTGGCGTCTGACGTCAGAGAGAGGGCGGTTAAGCACTTCTGGGTGCTGGACCTACAAAGAGTCGGGCCTCGCGCGTGCGCGTTCCCCTGCAGGGGGAGGAGTCATCATCGGGCCTCGGCGGCGTCTCCCTCGTGGAGACGCCGCTGCCATGTGGCCTGGTAGGCCTCGGATCCCGCGGCTCGCGGCATGGCAGGGGGGCCTGGAGAGCAGGTAAGGACCCGGTCGCTAGCTTAGCGACCGGGACCGCAACAGAGGACCACAACCCAGTTGCATAGGTTCTTCTATGTTGCCCCCGGAAGCCGAATTAGTTTGTGAGACAGTCGGTGCTGGATGAGGGGAATTCCATGAGGTGGTTCTTTTGGAGTTAGCTCCTTCACGAGCCCTTTCTTGCAGGCGATGGTCAATCCAAGTTACTAATTCAATAATAGAGTCCAAGGACCTTGGTAATTCACGAGCCGCCATCTCATCCTTGATCTTTGACGACAGACCCTCCAGGTATATGGAACACAAACAATTCTCCTCCCAGTGAAGTTCTGAAGCCAGTTTTCTGAACTCGATGGTATAATCTGCGAGAGCTCGGTTCCCTTGTCGTAGTTGCAAAAGTTTAGAACCGGCTACCACCTGCTTCCCAGGGTCATCGAAAACCGCAAGGAAGAGTTTCAAAAACTTTTGAAGATCTTGTAGGATTGGGTCTGATCGTCGCCAATAGGGGGAAGCCCATGCCAGAGCCTTCCCTTCCAAGAGCGACAAAATGTAGGTAGTCTTAGTGAGGTCGTCTGGGAACGAAGAGGCTTGAAGTTGAAAATGCATGCTGCACTGGTTGATGAATCCTTGACACAACTGAGGATCCCCTGCATAGCGTGGAGGTATGGGTAGTGGAATTGTAGTTCGGGCGAGGTTTGTCTTCAGCGTGGGCACAGCGGCTGCAGCAGCTTGGGCCGCTGCCATGGAATCCAGGCGTGCATTAAGTCGTTCTAAGGATGAAGCCATGGATTCTAGGACATGTTGTTGCTCCAGGACCTTCTGGGCCAGTCCCGGAATGGCTTGCCGTGCCGAGGCCTCTGCCGGGTCCATGGCCTTGGTATTCTGTTGTGAAAGTGGACCCTTGTTTCGAGGTAGAGGACTACCGTCGAAGGGCGAGGCCTCTTGGACTGTAGAGACTTGCTAGAAGTCTTCACCCTGGAAGCACGCGACCCCCCCCCCCCAAGGAGGAGCCCATAGGGGTCCGGCCGCTGGGGCTTAGGCGACTCCTCTGAAGACTGTAGAAGGTCTGGATGCAGGCGCCTCCTAAGGGTCGTGGGTTCCAGACGACTGGAGCCTCCAGCAGGTCGAGACAGTCTGAGGACAGAGACGGGGAAGAGTCAAAACCAGTCCGAGAATCAAAAATACCAGCGGGGTCCAAGTCCAGTCCAGGGTCCAGGCAGGAGAAGGGTCCAGAGCCATACCGAGATCAAGTCAGGAGAAGGGTACAATGCCATACCAGGATCAAGCCAGGAGAAGGGTCCAACGCCGTACCAGAATCAAGCCAGGAGAAGACACGTCCACCAGTCCAGAGGTCAGGAGCCAAGAATCAATCCACGGAGCAGGGAAGAAGAGCAGGACAAAGAACCAAGAACCAGGAGCCAGGAACACACTCAGGTCGGAATCTCAAAACCAAGGCAAGGTCTGAGGGGCAGACTTGCCTTTAAATACAGGAAACTGGAGGAGGTGCTTCAGAAGGGAGCCACGACACTTCCTGTCATGGCCCCTTTAAATCTTCCCTTCAGCCGCGCGTGTGGCCCTAGTGCAGCAGGGAAAAAGAGGCGGAGTCACCACCTGAAGCAGAGCCCCGTGGCCAGCCAAGCAACGGCCCAGGCCGCGTGGAGAATGTTGTCGGAGGCTCCCTGCACCTGCAGGAGCCTCAGCTGAGACCCGATGCTGCTGGTAAGTGCTGGGTCCCGGTCGCGGACTGCCGCGGCCGGTGGCCATGACAGTCGGCCCCGGTTCCGGGCTGCCACGGCCAGCGGTCGTAACAAATATTTTACTCGAGATGTAGCAGATTTGTACCAACATTGCTCTAGGCAATGCAGTTTACACTTTGCTTTCTTAAGAAATTGCAAGAAATAAAATCTATGGGCCTAATGTTCTATTTCAGAATTCTGGAAACAAACTGACTTGCAAGGTTTCTTTTTAACCTTTTTGCCCCACTTTTGTTGAAACTGAAATCTGACCCAAAGTTTGAATTTACTCTTTGAAATTTTACATACCATGGAAGTTCATTTTCAGTCACAGGACAGCTGGCAGAAGTTAGCCAGATAAACTTATCCAGCTAACTTAACTAGGATTTTCAGCAGCACAGGTGCACTGCTGAATACTAGGGGTGTGCATTCGGATTGACCGCATTAGTAAAACGCAACTCATATTTTTTTTTTACTTAAAAAATTGATTCGACATAAACGATCGGATTTCCCACATATCGAACATAGATATGTTCGATATGTGGGAAATCGCGATTGTTGAGCCAAAATAAAAATATAAACCCCCTCCCCCTCCTTAATCCCCCCCCCCCCCGACTTACCACAACTCCCTGGTGATGGAGCGAGGAGTGAGGACGCCATTTCTGCAATCCTTGGCGAGAAGCATGTGACGTCGGCGGCACGTCGAGTGACGCCGGCGTCACGTGATTCCCGGCTCGTTCGCGCCGGACGGCTCGTTCGGCCCAAAAAGAAGTTTGGCCAGCTTGGGGGGGGCCTCCTGACCCCCCCAAGCTGGCCAAAAGTTCTTTTTGGGCCGAACGAGCCGTCCGGCGCGAACGAGCCGGGAATCACGTGGCGCCGCGTCACTCAGACGCGACGTCACGTGATTCCCGGCAAGTTCGCGCCGGACGGCTCGTTCGGCCCAAAAAGAACTTTTGGCCAGCTTGAGGGGGTCAGGAGGCCCCCCCAAGCTGGCCAAAAGTTCTTTTTGGGCCGAACGAGCCGTCCGGCGCGAACTTGCCGGGAATCACGTGACGTCGCGTCTGAGTGACGCGGCGCCACGTGATTCCCGGCTCGTTCGCGCCGGACGGCTCGTTCGGCCCAAAAAGAACTTTTGGCCAGCTTGGGGGGGTCAGGAGGCCCCCCCAAGCTGGCCAAAAGTTCTTTTTGGGCCGAACGAGCCGTCCGGCGCGAACGAGCCGGGAATCACGTGACGCCGCGTCACTCGACGTGCCACCAACGTCACATGCTTCTCGCCAAGGATTGCAGAAATGACGTCCTCACTCCTCGCTCGATCACCAGGGAGTTGTGGTAAGTCTGGGGGGGGGATTAAGGAGGGTGAGGGGGTTTAATTTTTTTTTTTGCACATATGTACATATACCCAACTCATTGGATTTTTTTTATGTCCATATTGGCCGCAAGTGGGACCCCCTTTCGGACATAAAAAATATGAACATAAAATTTTGCTCTGCACATCCCTACTGAATACACTTATCTTAAAGTTATCCTGTTAAATTTATCCAGGCACCTTTATGACTGCTCTCCAGAAGCCCTAAGATTAGCCATCAGTTAACTTGATATTGGTGAAAATTAGCTAATTTAGCCAGATAAGGCCAATCCACTTTGGAATGTCCTCAGACTACTCCAGCAGAGCCAACTATGTTATTTAGCTGTTTAGAAACTATCCAGCTATGTCAGTGGTGGTTAAACTGGCTGGGATTTTTAATCTTGTGGTTTGGCTAAGTCCAAACTTGGATAAACCTCTTTAAATATTGACCCCATGAGTCATTGTATATGTAAATGTTTTTGAACAGTTAGATAAATTCTAATAACTGTTTTTAAGTGAGCTGTATCATATACTTGTTAAATATGAGTAACTCAGGGAGGTTAGAGTTGCTTTCAGATCGCCCCTTCTATCCCCCCCCCCCCAATAAAACACGTACCACTTTTGGCATTTGAACATAGGCCGCAGTTTATTTACAAACCCGAGCCCCTTACAACAAGTATAACATTATAACATTTTCGTAACTACCAACCCCCCCTCCCCCATTCTCTTCCTCTTTTCACACCCCCCCTTTTCCGGCGCTATCCCTCGTCCCAGAGGTAAAGCAATTGCCACCCTCCCCTCCCCTCTTGCCCGCCTCACACCAGCGAGGGCAAGCCCTGGCCCTGAGCTATAGCCCCCAAGCTCACAGGCCTTCTTGGCAGCAGCCCCCCCCAAATGCACGAGTTGCCCCCCCCCCCTTTTTTTTCCACCGGCTTTTAACATTACAAATTCTTCAATAGTAACTAACTCGGGCTCAGGTTTACCGCCACAGACAAGGACTGTTTAAACAGTCCTTGTTCCCCCCAATGTGGCCTCAAATCTCCTGAAAAGCACCATCTCCAAACTGTCCTGTAAGGAATTATTAAACAAGTCCATCCCTACCTCCGACAAATGGACTCCATCTCCCTGGAATAATCCATCCTCAACCCCCACACCCACCTATGCCTTACCCAAAAACCTCCCTCCCTGATTACCCATTTACCTAATTGCCGATTCATCTTGGTTACCCCTGATTTCCATAATATTTCCGTTTTGCACCGAAGCCGGACAATGATGTCCAACCATCCAATTAGTATCCTTGGCCATCAAATCCAAATTTGCGAAAGATCTTTTTTGATGCATGTGATCAATTCCCAACACGGCTTTTTGCCCACATCGTTTCCCCCAAGATGGATAAGCACAACATCCAGCACACCCCACATTTCTGCCCTTTCTCACAGGAATGGTAAGAGTTCGTCCCACAACATTCCCCGCTTGATGAACCAGGACACGCTCCACTGTCGCTGGTCCAGATCCAAATGTTCACTATAGGGCCTTCCCAAGGTTCGCCGCTGTGCCCGGTGGATAAACGAGTGGCCCATAATCCAGACACACCCTGTTCTGCGCACCAACCTGCATAGCTCTGTAATAAAAGAAAACATAATCATTATGTGTCCTCACAGCCCCACAAGTGCAAAAGACCCTCTCCCCTCTGCCCCTCTCACCTGCAGGAGTACGTTGTACCTTCTCCCTCTTTTTTTTTTTTTTTTATGCCCTCACATAGGTCAGGAATGCGTTGGATTTCCATTTATTTATTTATTTATTTAAATTATTTTAATATACCGATGCTCAAGACCAAGTCTTATCGTACCAGTTTACAATATAACTAGGGGGAAAAACCAATTAACAACGATATAGAAGGCAAAGTTACAAAAAACAGGGAGCATAAACATGGGTGTTAGAAGAGAAGAAGAAGATCAGATGAGTACAATTGGAGAGCCATGTAACAAAATAGTCAGCGAACAATTGATTACATATGGAGTATCTGAATTTTTTGACAGGAAGAATTGTCCTAGGCAGTTTCTAGTTTCTAGCACAAAATTCTGTGGGTGACAGATCAGAGGAGGTAAAACGGGGTGGGGGGGGGGGGCAGGGGAAGGGCAGGGACTGATGCGGAAGGACAGGGGAGAAAGGAATGGGTGGGAAGGTAAAAAGGTGGGTCGGTACTGGTTGGTCGAATGTTCCTTTAGCGGCATGCTTGAGCGAACAGCCAGGTTTTCAGTTTCTTTCTGAAGGTGAGATGACATTGTTACTGTCGTAGATGTGGGGGTAATGAGTTCCATTGGAGAGGTCCCACTGTGGATAGTGTTTGTTTGTGGATGTATTTGTGAACCGCAAATTTATTTGGGGGGGCCTGTAGAGAGCCTTTGTATACGGATCTAATTGGCCTTGCAGAAGTATGGAGTTCGAGAGGGCTGGACAGTTGGAGTTGGGATTGCTGGTAGACGGATTTGTGAATGATAGCAAGAGTCTTGAAGAGAATTCTATAGTGGATGGGTAGCCAGTGTAGGATTTTTAGTATTGGTGTGATGTGGTCCTTACGACGTGTGTTAGTAAGGATCCTAGCCGCTGCATTTTGCAGCATCTGTAGAGGTTTAGTAGCAGAGGCAGGGAGGCCGAGTAATAGTGCGTTGCAGTAGTCAGTCTTTGAAAACAGTATGGCCTGAAGAACTGAGCAGAAATCGTGGAAGTGTAGGAGCGGTCTTAGCTGTTTTAGGACCTGTAGCTTGAAGAAGCATTCTTTTGTTGTGGTATTAATGAACTTTTTGAAGTTCAGTCTGGAGTCTAGGATGGCCCCTAGGTTTCTCACCTGGTTTACTAGCGGTATGGTTGTGTAATTGGCAAAGGTGTTATTGTCGTTAGAGGAGATGAGAAGGAGTTCTGTTTTGGACATGTTGAGAACCAGGTTGAGACTCGAGAGAAGGAGGTTGATGGTGTGTAGGCAGTTGTTCCAATAGTTCATAGTAGTAGAGATGGGGTCCAAGATGGGGATTAGGATCTGGACATCGTCCGCATATATAAAGTGGGTGAGGTTGAGGTTGGCATAAAGGAAGTAGATATTAAACAGGGTAGGGGAAAGTGATGAACCCTGTGGTACTCCTTGATTAGAAGGTACGGAGTGGGATTCTTTGTCATTTATTTTAACTTTGTAGTGCCTGTTGTTAAAGAAGGATTTGAACCAGAGAAGTGCAGAGCCAGAGATGCCTATTTCCATTAGATGGTTGATGAGGATAGTATGGTTTACCATGTTTCCACCAGCCAATATCTTGAATGCTGACACTCGATATCTCCCCTTCTGCGGCTGACGTCACCACTCCTATTCTGAAGGAATGCAAACTGTAAAACTTCACATTCCACCCCACCTGTTTGACCACCAAGTGCAACACCCTTGTGAATTGAAACCTGGTTAAAGGTCATCCGTTCCTGTGAATCAACAATGGACCTTGCAGTGCCGGACGAATCCTCATACATAGGTTCGTTAACCGCACTGGACATACCAGTGCATTAGCTGCCGGAAGGAGCGTCATAATTTGCCCTTTCCTTCTCTGGTCCGTTTTGGATTTCTGTAGAAACAACTCTATGACCGCCAGACCCAGCTTCACATGCCACACCAAAAGCCCTTGATCAGAGCCGTCCACCTTGGATTTTGCCACCAACTCACTGATACTCATGGCCCCAAAGAAAGCCAATGAAAATGCTGTACTAAATAACCGAACCTCATATTCAAACCAACATACTGCCGACAAGTGGTGTATTAAATGAATCAAATACATATATCTTATCGGTTTGTATTTATTTCCCTCCCCCTCCCTATCTCGCTGCCACCCTCCAAGAACCCGCTTTATCTTGAAGCTACACAGCGGGTTACCCCCATTCTCGCAATGTCTGAAAAAAGGCAAATACCATAAGTTGAACGCGCACTGACCCCACAGAATAACCCAGTCTTCTTGCTCTTAAGATATATTGTCCCCATCTGAAAGAGGCCCAAATGCCATCTGGTAGACCTCAAAAAACGAGACACTGCTGCTCTGCCTGATATTGTTGTGGTTCCAGTCGCGACTCTCGCGACCGGATCCTTACCTCTTCGGTCGGGAGGGAGGCCAGCAGAAGCCGCAGATCCTCGGGGCCTGTTCGGGCCTACACAGCAGCGTTTCCACGAGGGAGATGCCGCCGAACGCTGCCGTAGCCCCGCCCCTCTAGGCCCGTGCGCACACAGAGGGAACCCTTTTTTTAAATTATTATTTATTTATGAAATTTTAAACAAAAAGACAGCATTTTCCGCTTGTCTAATAATTAGGTACAGGTAAATTATCATATAATAGGGAAAATAAAAGGTTGTAGTCAATACAGCATAAACAATATATAAAGAGTAACTCATTTAACCATATTTCCCATAAACAAAGGAAACTTCCCTGTTATAAAGCAATAAAGATCCGA